>NW_027176444.1:0-64911 GCF_023349555.1 Cebidichthys violaceus
ATCCACCTTTGGCCTCTTCCCAGCCTGAAACTTCTTTTAAGAGCATAAAAACTGAAAATGCATCTCTAGGCAGTAAAGTGCTGAAAACAGCATCTCTAGGCAGTAAAGTGCTGGAAACAACAGATATTTATGAAAACATCATGAAACTGTTAAATTAACTATCCTGAGCCACTTTTCTGAAGAAAGTCTCTGAACCTCTTTTTACTTTCAAAAAATCCACCTTTTGCCTCTTCCCAGCCTGAAACTTCTTTTAAGAGCATAAAAACTGAAAATGCATCTCGAGGCAGTAAAGTCCTGAAAACAGCAGATATTCATGAAAACATCTTCAAACTGTTAAATTAACTGTCCTGAGCCACTTTTCTGAAGAAAATCTATGAAACTATGTTTACTTTCAAAGAATCCATTTTTGACCTCTTCCCAGCCTGAAACTTCTGTTAAGAGCATAAAAAGTGAACATGCATCTCTAGGCAGTAATGTGCTGAAAACAGCATCTCTAGGCAGTAAAGTGCTGAAAACAGCAGATATTTGTGAAAACATCATGAAACTGTTAAATTAACTATCCTGAGCAGATTTGCTGAAGAAAATCTCTGAAACTATGTTTACTTTCAAAGAATCCATTTTTGACCTCTTCCCAGCCTGAAACTTCTTTTAAGAGCATAAAAAGTGAAAATGCATCTGGAGGCAGTAAAGTCCTGAAAACAGCAGATATTCATGAAAACATCTTCAAACTGTTAAATTAACAGTCCTGAGCCACTTTTCTGAAGAAAGTCTCTGAAACTATGTTTACTTTCAAAGAATCCACTTTTGGCCTCTTCCCAGCCTGAAACTTCCTTTAAGAGCATAAAAAGTGAACATGCATCTCTAGGCAGTAATGTGCTGAAAACAGCATCTCTAGGCAGTAAAGTGCTGGAAACAACAGATATTTATGAAAACATCATGAAACTGTTAAATTAACTATCCTGAGCAGATTTGCTGAAGAAATTCTCTGAACCTATGTTTACTTTAAAAAAATCCACTTTTGGCCTCTTCCCAGCCTGAAACTTCTTTTAAGAGCATAAAAAGTGAAAATGCATCTCTAGGCAGTAAAGTGCTGAAAACAGCATCTCTAGGCAGTAAAGTGCTGGAAACAACAGATATTTATGAAAACATAATGAAACTGTTAAATTAACTATCCTGAGCAGATTTGCTGAAGAAATTCTCTGAACCTATGTTTACTTTAAAAAAATCCACTTTTGGCCTCTTCCCAGCCTGAAACTTCTTTTAAGAGCATAAAAAGTGAAAATGCATCTCTAGGCAGTAAAGTGCTGAAAACAGCATCTCTAGGCAGTAAAGTGCTGGAAACAACAGATATTTATGAAAACATAATGAAACTGTTAAATTAACTATCCTGAGCAGATTTGCTGAAGAAATTCTCTGAACCTATGTTTACTTTCAAAAAATCCACTTTTGGCCTCTTCCCAGCTTGAAACTTCTTTTAAGAGCATAAAAACTGAACATGCATCTCGAGACAGTAAAGTGCTGAAAACAGCATCTCTAGGCCGTAATGTGCTGAAAACAGCATCTCTCGGCAGTAAAGTGCTGGAAACAGTAGATATTTATGAAAACATCATGAAACTGTTAAATTAACTATCCTGAGCAGATTTGCTGAAGAAAATCTCTGAAACTATGTTTACTTTCAAAGAATCCATTTTTGAAGTCTTCCCAGCCTGAAACTTCTTTTAAGAGCATAAAAAGTGAACATGCATCTCGAGGCAGTAAAGTGCTGAAAACAGCAGATATTTGTGAAAACATCATGAAACTGTTAAATTAACTATCCTGAGCAGATTTGCTGAAGAAAATCTCTGAAACTATGTTTACTTTCAAAGAATCCATTTTTGACCTCTTCCCAGCCTGAAACTTCTTTTAAGAGCATAAAAAGTGAACATGCATCTCGAGGCAGTAAAGTCCTGAAAACAGCAGATATTCATGAAAACATCTTCAAACTGTTAAATTAACAGTCCTGAGCCACTTTTCTGAAGAAAGTCTCTGAAACTATGTTTACTTTCAAAGAATCCACTTTTGGCCTCTTCCCAGCCTGAAACTTCCTTTAAGAGCATAAAAAGTGAACATGCATCTCTAGGCAGTAAAGTGCTGAAAACAGCAGATATTTGTGAAAACATCATGAAACTGTTAAATTAACTATCCTGAGCAGATTTGCTGAAGAAATTCTCTGAACCTATGTTTACTTTCAAAAAATCCACTTTTGGCCTCTTCCCAGCCTGAAACTTCTTTTAAGAGCATAAAAAGTGAACATGCATCTCGAGACAGTAAAGTGCTGGAAACAACAAATATTTATGAAAACATCATGAAACTGTTAAATTAACTGTCCTGAGCCACTTTTCTGAAGAAAATCTCTGAAACTATGTTTACTTTCAAAGAATCCATTTTTGACCTCTTCCCAGCCTGAAACTTCTGTTAAGAGCATAAAAAGTGAACATGCATCTCTAGGCAGTAATGTGCTGAAAACAGCATCTCTAGGCAGTAAAGTGCTGAAAACAGCAGATATTTGTGAAAACATCATGAAACTGTTAAATTAACTATCCTGAGCAGATTTGCTGAAGAAAATCTCTGAAACTATGTTTACTTTCAAAGAATCCATTTTTGACCTCTTCCCAGCCTGAAACTTCTTTTAAGAGCATAAAAAGTGAAAATGCATCTGGAGGCAGTAAAGTCCTGAAAACAGCAGATATTCATGAAAACATCTTCAAACTGTTAAATTAACAGTCCTGAGCCACTTTTCTGAAGAAAGTCTCTGAAACTATGTTTACTTTCAAAGAATCCACTTTTGGCCTCTTCCCAGCCTGAAACTTCCTTTAAGAGCATAAAAAGTGAACATGCATCTCTAGGCAGTAATGTGCAGAAAACAGCATCTCTAGGCAGTAAAGTGCTGGAAACAACAGATATTTATGAAAACATCATGAAACTGTTAAATTAACTATCCTGAGCAGATTTGCTGAAGAAATTCTCTGAACCTATGTTTACTTTAAAAAAATCCACTTTTGGCCTCTTCCCAGCCTGAAACTTCTTTTAAGAGCATAAAAAGTGAAAATGCATCTCTAGGCAGTAAAGTGCTGAAAACAGCATCTCTAGGCAGTAAAGTGCTGGAAACAACAGATATTTATGAAAACATAATGAAACTGTTAAATTAACTATCCTGAGCAGATTTGCTGAAGAAATTCTCTGAACCTATGTTTACTTTAAAAAAATCCACTTTTGGCCTCTTCCCAGCCTGAAACTTCTTTTAAGAGCTTAAAAAGTGAAAATGCATCTCTAGGCAGTAAAGTGCTGAAAACAGCATCTCTAGGCAGTAAAGTGCTGGAAACAACAGATATTTATGAAAACATAATGAAACTGTTAAATTAACTATCCTGAGCAGATTTGCTGAAGAAATTCTCTGAACCTATGTTTACTTTCAAAAAATCCACTTTTGGCCTCTTCCCAGCTTGAAACTTCTTTTAAGAGCATAAAAAGTGAACATGCATCTCGAGACAGTAAAGTGCTGAAGACAGCATCTCTAGGCAGTAAAGTGCTGGAAACAACAGATATTTATGAAAACATCATGAAACTGTTAAATTAACTATCCTGAGCCACTTTTCTGAAGAAAGTCTCTGAACCTCTTTTTACTTTCAAAAAATCCACCTTTGGCCTCTTCCCAGCCTGAAACTTCTTTTAAGAGCATAAAAACTGAAAATGCATCTCTAGGCAGTAAAGTGCTGAAAACAGCATCTCTAGGCAGTAAAGTGCTGGAAACAACAGATATTTATGAAAACATCATGAAACTGTTAAATTAACTATCCTGAGCCACTTTTCTGAAGAAAGTCTCTGAACCTCTTTTTACTTTCAAAAAATCCACCTTTGGAAAATGCATCTCGAGGCAGTAAAGTCCTGAAAACCAGCAGATATTCATGAAAACATCTTCAAAACTGTTAAATTAACAGTCCTGAGCCACTTTTCTGAAGAAAGTCTCTGAAACTATGTTTACTTTCAAAGAATCCACTTTGTGGCCTCTTCCCAGCCTGAAACTTCCTTTAAGAGCATAAAATTGTGAACATGCATCTCTAGGCAGTAAAGTGCTGAAAACAGCAGATATTTGTGCAAAACATCATGAAACTGTTAAATTAACTATCCTGGAGCAGATTTGCTGAAGAAATTCTCTCTGAACCCTATGTTTACTTTCAAAAAATCCCACTTTTTGGCCTCTTCCTCCAGCCCTGAAACTTCTTTTTAAGAGCATCATAAAAGTGAACAGCATCTCGAGACAGTAAAGTGCTGGAAAGCAACAAATATTTAAGAAAACATCATGAAACTGTTAAATTAACTGTCCTGAGCCACTTTTTCTGAAGAAAAATCTATGAAACTATGTTTACCTTTCAAAGAATTCATTTTTGACCTCTTCCCCAGCCTGAAAACTTCTGTTAAGAGCATCATAAAAAGTGAACATGGCACTCTCTAGGCAGTAATGTGCTGAAAACAGCATCTCTAGCAGTAAAGTGCTGAAAACAGCAGATATTTGTGAAAACATCATGAAACTGTTAAATTAACTATCCTGAGCAGATTTGCTGAAGAAAATCTCTGAAACTATGTTTACCTTTCAAAGAATCCATTTTTGACCTCTTCCCAGCCTGAAACCTTCTTTTAAGAGCATAAAAAGTGAAAATGCATCTGGAGGCAGTAAAGTCCCTGAAAACAGCAGATATTCATGAAAACATCTTCAAACTGTTAAATTTAACAGTCCTGAGGCCACTTTTCTGAAGAAAGTCTCTGAAACTATGTTTACTTTCAAAGAATCCACTTTTGGCCTCTTTCCCAGCCTGAAACTTCCTTTAAGAGCATAAAAAGTGAACATGCATCTCTAGGCAGTAATGTGCTGAAAACAGCATCTCTAGGCAGTAAAGTGCTGGAAACAACAGATATTTATGAAAACATCATGAAACTGTTAAATTAGACTATCCTGAGCAGATTTGCTGAAGAAATTCTCTGAACCTATGTTTACTTTAAAAAAATCCACTTTTGGCCTCTTCCCAGCCTGAAACTTCTTTTAAGAGCATAAAAAGTGAAAATGCATCTCTAGGCAGTAAAGTCTGAAAACAGCATCTCTAGGCAGTAAAGTGCTGGAAACAACAGATATTTATGAAAACATAATGAAACTGTTAAATTAACTATCCTGAGCAGATTTGCTGAAGAAATTCTCTGAACCTATGTTTACTTTAAAAAAAATCCACTTTTGGCCTCTTCCCAGCCTGAAACTTCTTTTAAGAGCATAAAAAGTGAAAATGCATCTCTAGGCAGTAAGTGCTGAAAACAGCATCTCTAGGCAGTAAAGTGCTGGAAACAACAGATATTTATGAAAACATAATGAAACTGTTAAATAACTATCCTGAGCAGATTTGCTGAAGAAATTCTCTGAACCTATGTTTACTTTCAAAAAATCCACTTTTGGCCTCTTCCCAGCTTGAAACTTCTTTTAAGAGCATAAAAAGTGAAACATGCATCTCGAGACAGTAAAGTGCCTGAAGACAGCATCTCTAGGCAGTAAAGTGCTGGAAACAACAGATATTTATGAAAACATCATGAAACTGTTTAAATTAACTATCCTGAGCCACTTTTCTGAAGAAAGTCTCTGAACCTCTTTTTACTTTCAAAAAATCCACCTTTGGCCTCTTCCCAGCCTGAAACTTCTTTTAAGAGCATAAAAACTGAAAATGCATCTCTAGGCAGTAAAGTGCTGAAAACAGCATCTCTAGGCAGTAAAGTGCTGGAAACAACAGATATTTATGAAAACATCATGAAACTGTTAAATTAACTATCCTGAGCCACTTTTCTGAAGAAAGTCTCTGAACCTCTTTTTACTTTCAAAAAATCCACCTTTGGCCTCTTCCCAGCCTGAAACTTCTTTTAAGAGCATAAAAACTGAAAATGCATCTCTAGCAGTAAAGTGCTGAAAACAGCAGATATTTGTGAAAATATCATGAAACTGTTAAATTACACTATCCTGAGCAGATTTGCTGAAGAAAATCTCTGAAACTATGTTTACTTTCAAAGAATCCACTTTTGGCCTCTTCACAGCCTGAAACTTCCTTTAAGAGCATAAAAAGTGAACATGCATCTCTAGGCAGTAAAGTGCTGAAAACAGCAGATATTTGGTGAAAAACATCATGAAACTGTTAAATTAACTATCCTGAGCAGATTTGCTGAAGAAATTCTCTGAACCTATGTTTACTTTAAAAAAATCCACTTTTGGTGGCCTCTTCCCAGCCTGAAACTTCTTTTAAGAGCATAAAAAGTGAAAATGCTTCTCTAGGCAGTAAAGTGCTGAAAACAGCAATCTCTAGGCAGTAAAGTGCTGGAAACAACAGATATTTATGAAAACATAATGAAACTGTTAAATTAACTATCCTGAGCAGATTTGCTGAAGAAATTCTCTGAACCTATGTTTACTTTAAAAAAATCCACTTTTGGCCTCTTCCCAGCCTGAAACTTCTTTTAAGAGCATAAAAAGTGAAAATGGCATCTCTAGGCAGTAAAGTGCTGAAAACAGCATCTCTAGGCAGTAAAGTGCTGGAAACAACAGATATTTATGAAACATAATGAACTGTTAAATTAACTATCCTGAGCAGATTTGCTGAAGAAATTCTCTGAACCTATGTTTACTTTCAAAAAATCCACTTTTGGCCTCTTCCCAGCTTGAAACTTCTTTTAAGAGCATGAAAAGTGAACATGCATCTCGAGACAGTAAAGTGCTGAAGACAGCATCTCTAGGCAGTAAAGTGCTGGAAACAACAGATATTTATGAAAACATCATGAAACTGTTAAATTAACTATCCTGAGCCACTTTTCTGAAGAAAGTCTCTGAACTCTTTTTACTTTCAAAAAATCCACCTTTGGCCTCTTCCCAGCCTGAAACTTCTTTTAAGAGCATAAAAACTGAAAATGCATCTCTAGGCAGTAAAGTGCTGAAAAAACGCATCTCTAGGCAGTAAAGTGCTGGAAACAACAGATATTTATGAAAACATAATGAACTGTTAAATTACTATCCTGAGCAGATTTGCTGAAGAAATTCTCTGAACTATGTTTACTTTCAAAAAATCCACTTTTGGCCTCTTCCCAGCTTGAAACTTCTTTTAAGAGCATAAAAACTGAACATGCATCTCGAGACAGTAAAGTGCTGAAAACAGCATCTCTAGGCCGTAATGTGCTGAAAACCAGCATCTCTCGGCAGTAAAGTGCTGGAAACAGTAGATATTTATGAAAACATCATGAAACTGTTAAATTAACTATCCTGAGCAGATTTGCTGAAGAAAATCTCTGAAACTATGTTTTACTTTCAAAGAATCCATTTTTGAAGTCTTCCCAGCCTGAAACTTCTTTTAAGAGCATAAAAAGTGAACATGCATCTCGAGGCAGTAAAGTGCTGAAAACAGCAGATATTTGTGAAAACATCATGAAACTGTTAAACTTAAACTATCCTGAGCAGATTTGCTGAAGAAAATCTCTGAAACTATGTTTACTTTCAAAGAATCCATTTTTTGACCTCTTCCCAGCCTGAAACTTCTTTTAAAGAGCATAAAAGTGAACAGTGCATCTCGAGGCAGTAAAGTCCTGAAAACAGCAGATATTCATGAAAACATCTTCAAACTGTTAAATTAACAGTCCTGAGCCACTTTTCTGAAGAAAGTCTCTGAAACTATGTTTACTTTCAAAGAATCCACTTTTGGCCTCTTCCCAGCCTGAAACTTCCTTTAAGAGCATAAAAAGTGAACATGCATCTCTAGGCAGTAAAGTGCTGAAAACAGCAGATATTTGTGAAAACATCATGAAACTGTTAAATTAACTATCCTGAGCAGATTTGCTGAAGAAATTCTCTGAACCTATGTTTACTTTCAAAAAATCCACTTTTGGCCTCTTCCCAGCCTGAAACTTCTTTTAAGAGCATAAAAAGTGAACATGCATCTCGAGACAGTAAAGTGCTGGAAACAACAAATATTTTATGAAAACATCATGAAACTGTTAAATTAACTGTCCCTGAGCCACTTTTCTGAAGAAAATCTCTGAAACTATGTTTACTTTCAAAGAATCCATTTTTGACCTCTTCCCAGCCTGAAACTTCTGTTAAGAGCATAAAAAGTGAACATGCATCTCTAGGCAGTAATGTGCTGAAAACAGCATCTCTAGGCAGGTAAAGTGCTGAAAACAGCAGATATTTGTGAAAACATCATGAAACTGTTAAATTAACTATCCTGAGCAGATTTGCTGAAGAAAATCTCTGAAACTATGTTTACTTCAAAGAATCCATTTTTGACCTCTTCCAGCCTGAAACTTCTTTTAAGAGCATAAAAAGTGAAAATGCATCTGGAGGCAGTAAAGTCCTGAAAACAGCAGATATTCATGAAAACATCTTCAAACTGTTAAATTAAAGAGTCCTGAGCCACTTTTCTGAAGAAAGTCTCTGAAACTATGTTTACTTTCAAAGAATCCACTTTTGGCCTCTTCCCAGCCTGAAACTTCCTTTAAGAGCATAAAAAGTGAACATGCATCTCTAGGCAGTAATGTGCTGAAAACAGCATCTCTAGGCAGTAAAGTGCTGGAAACAACAGATATTTATGAAAACATCATGAAACTGTTAAATTAACTATCCTGAGCAGATTTGCTGAAGAAATTCTCTGAACCTATGTTTACTTTAAAAAAATCCACTTTTGGGCCTCTTCCCAGCCTGAAACTTCTTTTAAGAGCATAAAAAGTGAAAATGCATCTCTAGGCAGTAAAGTGCTGAAAACAGCATCTCTAGGCAGTAAAGTGCTGGAAACAACAGATATTTATGAAAACATAATGAAACTGTTAAATTAACTATCCTGAGCAGATTTGCTGAAGAAATTCTCTGAACCTATGTTTACTTTAAAAAAATCCACTTTTGGCCTTCTTCCCAGCCTGAAACTTCTTTTAAGAGCATAAAAAGTGAAAATGCATCTCTAGGCAGTAAAGTGCTGAAAAACAGCATCTCTAGGCAGTAAAGTGCTGGAAACAACAGATATTTATGAAAACATAATGAAACTGTTAAATTAACTATCCTGAGCAGATTTGCTGAAGAAATTCTCTGAACCTATGTTTACTTTCAAAAAATCACTTTTGGCCTCTTCCCAGCTTGAAACTTCTTTTAAGAGCATAAAAAGTGAACATGCATCTCGAGACAGTAAAGTGCTGAAGACAGCATCTCTAGGCAGTAAAGTGCTGGAAACAACAGATATTTATGAAAACATCATGAAACTGTTAAATTAACTATCCTGAGCCACTTTTCTGAAGAAAGTCTCTGAACCTCTTTTTACTTTCAAAAAATCCACTTTTGGCCTCTTCCCAGCCTGAAACTTCTTTTAAGAGCATAAAAAACTGAAAATGCATCTCTAGGCAGTAAAGTGCTGAAAACAGCATCTCTAGGCAGTAAAGTGCTGGAAACAACAGATATTTATGAAAACATAATGAAACTGTTAAATTAACTATCCTGAGCAGATTTGCTGAAGAAATTCTCTGAACCTATGTTTTACTTTCAAAAAATCCACTTTTGGCCTCTTCCCAGCTTGAAACTTCTTTTAAGAGCATAAAAACTGAACATGCATCTCGAGACAGTAAAGTGCTGAAAACAGCATCTCTAGGCCGTAATGTGCTGAAAACAGCATCTCGAGGCAGTAAAGTGCTGAAAACAGCAGATATTTGTGAAAACATCATGAAACTGTTAAATTAACTATCCTGAGACAGATTTGCTGAAGAAAATCTCTGAAACTATGTTTACTTTCAAAGAATCCATTTTTGACCTCTTCCCAGCCTGAAACTTCTTTTAAGAGCATAAAAAGTGAACATGCATCTCTAGGCAGTAATGTGCTGAAAACAGCATCTCTAGGCAGTAAAGTCCTGAAAACAGCAGATATTCATGAAAACATCTTCAAACTGTTAAATTAACAGTCCTGAGCCACTTTTCTGAAGAAAGTCTCTGAAACTATGTTTACTTTCAAAGAATCCACTTTTTGGCCTCTTCCCAGCCTGAAACTTCCTTTAAGAGCATAAAAAGTGAACATGCATCTCTAGGCAGTAAAGTGCTGTCAAACAGCATCTCTAGGCAGTAAAGTGCTGGAAACAACAGATATTTATGAAAACATCATGAAACTGTTAAATTAACTATCCTGAGCAGATTTGCTGAAGAAATTCTCTGAACCTATGTTTACTTTCAAAAAATCCACTTTTGGCCTCTTCCCAGCTTGAAACTTCTTTTAAGAGCATAAAAAGTGAACATGCATCTCGAGACAGTAAAGTGCTGAAGACAGCATCTCTAGGCAGTAAAGTGCTGGAAACAACAGATATTTATGAAAACATCATGAAACTGTTAAATTAACTATCCTGAGCCACTTTTCTGAAGAAAGTCTCTGAACCTCTTTTTACTTTCAAAAAATCCACCTTTGGCCTCTTCCCAGCCTGAAACTTCTTTTAAGAGCATAAAAACTGAAAATGCATCTCTAGGCAGTAAAGTGCTGAAAACAGCATCTCTAGGCAGTAAAGTGCTGGAAACAACAGATATTTATGAAAACATCATGAAACTGTTAAATTAACTATCCTGAGCCACTTTTCTGAAGAAAGTCTCTGAACCTCTTTTTACTTTCAAAAAATCCACCTTTGGCCTCTTCCCAGCCTGAAACTTCTTTTAAGAGCATAAAAACTGAAAATGCATCTCTAGGCAGTAAAGTGCTGAAAACAGCAGATATTTGTGAAAATATCATGAAACTGTTAAATTAACTATCCTGAGCAGATTTGCTGAAGAAAATCTCTGAAACTATGTTTACTTTCAAAGAATCCACTTTTGGCCTCTTCACAGCCTGAAACTTCCTTTAAGAGCATAAAAAGTGAACATGCATCTCTAGGCAGTAAAGTGCTGAAAACAGCAGATATTTGTGAAAACATCATGAAACTGTTAAATTAACTATCCTGAGCAGATTTGCTGAAGAAATTCTCTGAACCTATGTTTACTTTAAAAAAATCCACTTTTGGCCTCTTCCCAGCCTGAAACTTCTTTTAAGAGCATAAAAAGTGAAAATGCATCTCTAGGCAGTAAAGTGCTGAAAACAGCATCTCTAGGCAGTAAAGTGCTGGAAACAACAGATATTTATGAAAACATAATGAAACTGTTAAATTAACTATCCTGAGCAGATTTGCTGAAGAAATTCTCTGAACCTATGTTTACTTTAAAAAAATCCACTTTTGGCCTCTTCCCAGCCTGAAACTTCTTTTAAGAGCATAAAAAGTGAAAATGCATCTCTAGGCAGTAAAGTGCTGAAAACAGCATCTCTAGGCAGTAAAGTGCTGGAAACAACAGATATTTATGAAAACATAATGAAACTGTTAAATTAACTATCCTGAGCAGATTTGCTGAAGAAATTCTCTGAACCTATGTTTACTTTCAAAAAATCCACTTTTGGCCTCTTCCCAGCTTGAAACTTCTTTTAAGAGCATGAAAAGTGAACATGCATCTCGAGACAGTAAAGTGCTGAAGACAGCATCTCTAGGCAGTAAAGTGCTGGAAACAACAGATATTTATGAAAACATCATGAAACTGTTAAATTAACTATCCTGAGCCACTTTTCTGAAGAAAGTCTCTGAACCTCTTTTTACTTTCAAAAAATCCACCTTTGGCCTCTTCCCAGCCTGAAACTTCTTTTAAGAGCATAAAAACTGAAAATGCATCTCTAGGCAGTAAAGTGCTGAAAACAGCATCTCTAGGCAGTAAAGTGCTGGAAACAACAGATATTTATGAAAACATAATGAAACTGTTAAATTAACTATCCTGAGCAGATTTGCTGAAGAAATTCTCTGAACCTATGTTTACTTTCAAAAAATCCACTTTTGGCCTCTTCCCAGCTTGAAACTTCTTTTAAGAGCATAAAAACTGAACATGCATCTCGAGACAGTAAAGTGCTGAAAACAGCATCTCTAGGCCGTAATGTGCTGAAAACAGCATCTCTCGGCAGTAAAGTGCTGGAAACAGTAGATATTTATGAAAACATCATGAAACTGTTAAATTAACTATCCTGAGCAGATTTGCTGAAGAAAATCTCTGAAACTATGTTTACTTTCAAAGAATCCATTTTTGAAGTCTTCCCAGCCTGAAACTTCTTTTAAGAGCATAAAAAGTGAACATGCATCTCGAGGCAGTAAAGTGCTGAAAACAGCAGATATTTGTGAAAACATCATGAAACTGTTAAATTAACTATCCTGAGCAGATTTGCTGAAGAAAATCTCTGAAACTATGTTTACTTTCAAAGAATCCATTTTTGACCTCTTCCCAGCCTGAAACTTCTTTTAAGAGCATAAAAAGTGAACATGCATCTCGAGGCAGTAAAGTCCTGAAAACAGCAGATATTCATGAAAACATCTTCAAACTGTTAAATTAACAGTCCTGAGCCACTTTTCTGAAGAAAGTCTCTGAAACTATGTTTACTTTCAAAGAATCCACTTTTGGCCTCTTCCCAGCCTGAAACTTCCTTTAAGAGCATAAAAAGTGAACATGCATCTCTAGGCAGTAAAGTGCTGAAAACAGCAGATATTTGTGAAAACATCATGAAACTGTTAAATTAACTATCCTGAGCAGATTTGCTGAAGAAATTCTCTGAACCTATGTTTACTTTCAAAAAATCCACTTTTGGCCTCTTCCCAGCCTGAAACTTCTTTTAAGAGCATAAAAAGTGAACATGCATCTCGAGACAGTAAAGTGCTGGAAACAACAAATATTTATGAAAACATCATGAAACTGTTAAATTAACTGTCCTGAGCCACTTTTCTGAAGAAAATCTCTGAAACTATGTTTACTTTCAAAGAATCCATTTTTGACCTCTTCCCAGCCTGAAACTTCTGTTAAGAGCATAAAAAGTGAACATGCATCTCTAGGCAGTAATGTGCTGAAAACAGCATCTCTAGGCAGTAAAGTGCTGAAAACAGCAGATATTTGTGAAAACATCATGAAACTGTTAAATTAACTATCCTGAGCAGATTTGCTGAAGAAAATCTCTGAAACTATGTTTACTTTCAAAGAATCCATTTTTGACCTCTTCCCAGCCTGAAACTTCTTTTAAGAGCATAAAAAGTGAAAATGCATCTGGAGGCAGTAAAGTCCTGAAAACAGCAGATATTCATGAAAACATCTTCAAACTGTTAAATTAAGAGTCCTGAGCCACTTTTCTGAAGAAAGTCTCTGAAACTATGTTTACTTTCAAAGAATCCACTTTTGGCCTCTTCCCAGCCTGAAACTTCCTTTAAGAGCATAAAAAGTGAACATGCATCTCTAGGCAGTAATGTGCTGAAAACAGCATCTCTAGGCAGTAAAGTGCTGGAAACAACAGATATTTATGAAAACATCATGAAACTGTTAAATTAACTATCCTGAGCAGATTTGCTGAAGAAATTCTCTGAACCTATGTTTACTTTAAAAAAATCCACTTTTGGCCTCTTCCCAGCCTGAAACTTCTTTTAAGAGCATAAAAAGTGAAAATGCATCTCTAGGCAGTAAAGTGCTGAAAACAGCATCTCTAGGCAGTAAAGTGCTGGAAACAACAGATATTTATGAAAACATAATGAAACTGTTAAATTAACTATCCTGAGCAGATTTGCTGAAGAAATTCTCTGAACCTATGTTTACTTTAAAAAAATCCACTTTTGGCCTCTTCCCAGCCTGAAACTTCTTTTAAGAGCATAAAAAGTGAAAATGCATCTCTAGGCAGTAAAGTGCTGAAAACAGCATCTCTAGGCAGTAAAGTGCTGGAAACAACAGATATTTATGAAAACATAATGAAACTGTTAAATTAACTATCCTGAGCAGATTTGCTGAAGAAATTCTCTGAACCTATGTTTACTTTCAAAAAATCCACTTTTGGCCTCTTCCCAGCTTGAAACTTCTTTTAAGAGCATAAAAAGTGAACATGCATCTCGAGACAGTAAAGTGCTGAAGACAGCATCTCTAGGCAGTAAAGTGCTGGAAACAACAGATATTTATGAAAACATCATGAAACTGTTAAATTAACTATCCTGAGCCACTTTTCTGAAGAAAGTCTCTGAACCTCTTTTTACTTTCAAAAAATCCACTTTTGGCCTCTTCCCAGCCTGAAACTTCTTTTAAGAGCATAAAAACTGAAAATGCATCTCTAGGCAGTAAAGTGCTGAAAACAGCATCTCTAGGCAGTAAAGTGCTGGAAACAACAGATATTTATGAAAACATAATGAAACTGTTAAATTAACTATCCTGAGCAGATTTGCTGAAGAAATTCTCTGAACCTATGTTTACTTTCAAAAAATCCACTTTTGGCCTCTTCCCAGCTTGAAACTTCTTTTAAGAGCATAAAAACTGAACATGCATCTCGAGACAGTAAAGTGCTGAAAACAGCATCTCTAGGCCGTAATGTGCTGAAAACAGCATCTCGAGGCAGTAAAGTGCTGAAAACAGCAGATATTTGTGAAAACATCATGAAACTGTTAAATTAACTATCCTGAGCAGATTTGCTGAAGAAAATCTCTGAAACTATGTTTACTTTCAAAGAATCCATTTTTGACCTCTTCCCAGCCTGAAACTTCTTTTAAGAGCATAAAAAGTGAACATGCATCTCTAGGCAGTAATGTGCTGAAAACAGCATCTCTAGGCAGTAAAGTCCTGAAAACAGCAGATATTCATGAAAACATCTTCAAACTGTTAAATTAACAGTCCTGAGCCACTTTTCTGAAGAAAGTCTCTGAAACTATGTTTACTTTCAAAGAATCCACTTTTGGCCTCTTCCCAGCCTGAAACTTCCTTTAAGAGCATAAAAAGTGAACATGCATCTCTAGGCAGTAAAGTGCTGAAAACAGCATCTCTAGGCAGTAAAGTGCTGGAAACAACAGATATTTATGAAAACATCATGAAACTGTTAAATTAACTATCCTGAGCCACTTTTCTGAAGAAAGTCTCTGAACCTCTTTTTACTTTCAAAAAATCCACCTTTGGCCTCTTCCCAGCCTGAAACTTCTTTTAAGAGCATAAAAACTGAAAATGCATCTCTAGGCAGTAAAGTGCTGAAAACAGCAGATATTTGTGAAAATATCATGAAACTGTTAAATTAACTATCCTGAGCAGATTTGCTGAAGAAAATCTCTGAAACTATGTTTACTTTCAAAGAATCCACTTTTGGCCTCTTCACAGCCTGAAACTTCCTTTAAGAGCATAAAAAGTGAACATGCATCTCTAGGCAGTAAAGTGCTGAAAACAGCAGATATTTGTGAAAACATCATGAAACTGTTAAATTAACTATCCTGAGCAGATTTGCTGAAGAAATTCTCTGAACCTATGTTTACTTTAAAAAAATCCACTTTTGGCCTCTTCCCAGCCTGAAACTTCTTTTAAGAGCATAAAAAGTGAAAATGCATCTCTAGTCAGTAAAGTGCTGAAAACAGCATCTCTAGGCAGTAAAGTGCTGGAAACAACAGATATTTATGAAAACATAATGAAACTGTTAAATTAACTATCCTGAGCAGATTTGCTGAAGAAATTCTCTGAACCTATGTTTACTTTAAAAAAATCCACTTTTGGCCTCTTCCCAGCCTGAAACTTCTTTTAAGAGCATAAAAAGTGAAAATGCATCTCTAGGCAGTAAAGTGCTGAAAACAGCATCTCTAGGCAGTAAAGTGCTGGAAACAACAGATATTTATGAAAACATAATGAAACTGTTAAATTAACTATCCTGAGCAGATTTGCTGAAGAAATTCTCTGAACCTATGTTTACTTTCAAAAAATCCACTTTTGGCCTCTTCCCAGCTTGAAACTTCTTTTAAGAGCATAAAAAGTGAACATGCATCTTGAGACAGTAAAGTGCTGAAGACAGCATCTCTAGGCAGTAAAGTGCTGGAAACAACAGATATTTATGAAAACATCATGAAACTGTTAAATTAACTATCCTGAGCCACTTTTCTGAAGAAAGTCTCTGAACCTCTTTTTACTTTCAAAAAATCCACCTTTGGCCTCTTCCCAGCCTGAAACTTCTTTTAAGAGCATAAAAACTGAAAATGCATCTCTAGGCAGTAAAGTGCTGAAAACAGCATCTCTAGGCAGTAAAGTGCTGGAAACAACAGATATTTATGAAAACATAATGAAACTGTTAAATTAACTATCCTGAGCAGATTTGCTGAAGAAATTCTCTGAACCTATGTTTACTTTCAAAAAATCCACTTTTGGCCTCTTCCCAGCTTGAAACTTCTTTTAAGAGCATAAAAACTGAACATGCATCTCGAGACAGTAAAGTGCTGAAAACAGCATCTCTAGGCCGTAATGTGCTGAAAACAGCATCTCTCGGCAGTAAAGTGCTGGAAACAGTAGATATTTATGAAAACATCATGAAACTGTTAAATTAACTATCCTGAGCAGATTTGCTGAAGAAAATCTCTGAAACTATGTTTACTTTCAAAGAATCCATTTTTGAAGTCTTCCCAGCCTGAAACTTCTTTTAAGAGCATAAAAAGTGAACATGCATCTCGAGGCAGTAAAGTCCTGAAAACAGCAGATATTCATGAAAACATCTTCAAACTGTTAAATTAACTGTCCTGAGCCACTTTTCTGAAGAAAATCTCTGAAACTATGTTTACTTTCAAAGAATCCATTTTTGACCTCTTCTCAGCCTGAAACTTCTGTTAAGAGCATAAAAAGTGAACATGCATCTCTAGGCAGTAATGTGCTGAAAACAGCATATCTAGGCAGTAAAGTGCTGGAAACAACAGATATTTATTGAAAACATCATGAAACTTTAACTGTCCTGAGCCACTTTTCTGAAGAAAATCTCTGAAACTATGTTTACTTTCAAAGAATCCATTTTTGACCTCTTCCCAGCATGAAACTTCTGTTAAGAGCATAAAAAGTGAACATGCATCTCTAGGCAGTAATGTGCTGAAAACAGCATCTCTAGGCAGTAAAGTGCTGAAAACAGCAGATATTTGTGAAAACATCATGAAACTGTTAAATTAACTATCCTGAGCAGATTTGCTGAAGAAAATCTCTGAAACTATGTTTACTTTCAAAGAATCCATTTTTGACGTCTTCCCAGCCTGAAACTTCTTTTAAGAGCATAAAAAGTGAAAATGCATCTGGAGGCAGTAAAGTCCTGAAAACAGCAGATATTCATGAAAACATCTTCAAACTGTTAAATTAACAGTCCTGAGCCACTTTTCTGAAGAAAGTCTCTGAAACTATGTTTACTTTCAAAGAATCCACTTTTGGCCTCTTCCCAGCCTGAAACTTCCTTTAAGAGCATAAAAAGTGAACATGCATCTCTAGGCAGTAATGTGCTCAAAACAGCATCTCTAGGCAGTAAAGTGCTGGAAACAACAGATATTTATGAAAACATCATGAAACTGTTAAATTAACTATCCTGAGCAGATTTGCTGAAGAAATTTTCTGAACCTATGTTTACTTTAAAAAAATCCACTTTTGGCCTCTTCCCAGCCTGAAACTTCTTTTAAGAGCATAAAAACTGAAAATGCATCTCTAGGCAGTAAAGTGCTGAAAACAGCATCTCTAGGCAGTAAAGTGCTGGAAACAACAGATATTTATGAAAACATAATGAAACTGTTAAATTAACTATCCTGAGCAGATTTGCTGAAGAAATTTTCTGAACCTATGTTTACTTTAAAAAAATCCACTTTTGGCCTCTTCCCAGCCTGAAACTTCTTTTAAGAGCATAAAAACTGAAAATGCATCTCTAGGCAGTAAAGTGCTGAAAACAGCATCTCTAGGCAGTAAAGTGCTGGAAACAACAGATATTTATGAAAACATAATGAAACTGTTAAATTAACTATCCTGAGCAGACTTGCTGAAGAAATTCTCTGAACCTATGTTTACTTTAAAAAAATCCACTTTTGGCCTCTTCCCAGCCTGAAACTTCTTTTAAGAGCATAAAAAGTGAAAATGCATCTCTAGGCAGTAAAGTGCTGAAAACAGCATCTCTAGGCAGTAAAGTGCTGGAAACAACAGATATTTATGAAAACATAATGAAACTGTTAAATTAACTATCCTGAGCAGATTTGCTGAAGAAATTCTCTGAACCTATGTTTACTTTCAAAAAATCCACTTTTGGCCTCTTCCCAGCTTGAAACTTCTTTTAAGAGCATAAAAAGTGAACATGCATCTCGAGACAGTAAAGTGCTGAAGACAGCATCTCTAGGCAGTAAAGTGCTGGAAACAACAGATATTTATGAAAACATCATGAAACTGTTAAATTAACTATCCTGAGCCACTTTTCTGAAGAAAGTCTCTGAACCTCTTTTTACTTTCAAAAAATCCACCTTTGGCCTCTTCCCAGCCTGAAACTTCTTTTAAGAGCATAAAAACTGAAAATGCATCTCTAGGCAGTAAAGTGCTGAAAACAGCATCTCTAGGCAGTAAAGTGCTGGAAACAACAGATATTTATGAAAACATAATGAAACTGTTAAATTAACTATCCTGAGCAGATTTGCTGAAGAAAATCTCTGAAACTATGTTTACTTTCAAAGAATCCACTTTTGGCCTCTTCCCAGCCTGAAACTTCTTTTAAGAGCATAAAAAGTGAACATGCATCTCTAGGCAGTAAAGTGCTGAAAACAGCATCTCTAGGCAGTAAAGTGCTGGAAACAACAGATATTTATGAAAACATCATGAAACTGTTAAATTAACTATCCTGAGCAGATTTGCTGAAGAAAATCTCTGAAACTATGTTTACTTTCAAAGAATCCATTTTTGACCTCTTCCCAGCCTGAAACTTCTTTTAAGAGCATAAAAAGTGAACATGCATCTCTAGGCAGTAAAGTGCTGAAAACAGCATCTCTAGGCAGTAAAGTGCTGGAAACAACAGATATTTATGAAAACATCATGAAACTGTTAAATTAACTATCCTGAGCCACTTTTCTGAAGAAAGTCTCTGAACCTCTTTTTACTTTCAAAAAATCCACCTTTGGCCTCTTCCCAGCCTGAAACTTCTTTTAAGAGCATAAAAACTGAAAATGCATCTCTAGGCAGTAAAGTGCTGAAAACAGCAGATATTTGTGAAAATATCATGAAACTGTTAAATTAACTATCCTGAGCAGATTTGCTGAAGAAAATCTCTGAAACTATGTTTACTTTCAAAGAATCCACTTTTGGCCTCTTCACAGCCTGAAACTTCCTTTAAGAGCATAAAAAGTGAACATGCATCTCTAGGCAGTAAAGTGCTGAAAACAGCAGATATTTGTGAAAACATCATGAAACTGTTAAATTAACTATCCTGAGCAGATTTGCTGAAGAAATTCTCTGAACCTATGTTTACTTTCAAAAAATCCACTTTTGGCCTCTTCCCAGCTTGAAACTTCTTTTAAGAGCATAAAAAGTGAACATGCATCTCGAGACAGTAAAGTGCTGAAGACAGCATCTCTAGGCAGTAAAGTGCTGGAAACAACAGATATTTATGAAAACATCATGAAACTGTTAAATTAACTATCCTGAGCCACTTTTCTGAAGAAAGTCTCTGAACCTCTTTTTACTTTCAAAAAATCCACCTTTGGCCTCTTCCCAGCCTGAAACTTCTTTTAAGAGCATAAAAACTGAAAATGCATCTCTAGGCAGTAAAGTGCTGAAAACAGCATCTCTAGGCAGTAAAGTGCTGGAAACAACAGATATTTATGAAAACATAATGAAACTGTTAAATTAACTATCCTGAGCAGATTTGCTGAAGAAATTCTCTGAACCTATGTTTACTTTCAAAAAATCCACTTTTGGCCTCTTCCCAGCTTGAAACTTCTTTTAAGAGCATAAAAACTGAACATGCATCTCGAGACAGTAAAGTGCTGAAAACAGCATCTCTAGGCCGTAATGTGCTGAAAACAGCATCTCGAGGCAGTAAAGTGCTGAAAACAGCAGATATTTGTGAAAACATCATGAAACTGTTAAATTAACTATCCTGAGCAGATTTGCTGAAGAAAATCTCTGAAACTATGTTTACTTTCAAAGAATCCATTTTTGACCTCTTCCCAGCCTGAAACTTCTTTTAAGAGCATAAAAAGTGAACATGCATCTCTAGGCAGTAATGTGCTGAAAACAGCATCTCTAGGCAGTAAAGTCCTGAAAACAGCAGATATTCATGAAAACATCTTCAAACTGTTAAATTAACAGTCCTGAGCCACTTTTCTGAAGAAAGTCTCTGAAACTATGTTTACTTTCAAAGAATCCACTTTTGGCCTCTTCCCAGCCTGAAACTTCCTTTAAGAGCATAAAAAGTGAACATGCATCTCTAGGCAGTAAAGTGCTGAAAACAGCATCTCTAGGCAGTAAAGTGCTGGAAACAACAGATATTTATGAAAACATCATGAAACTGTTAAATTAACTATCCTGAGCCACTTTTCTGAAGAAAGTCTCTGAACCTCTTTTTACTTTCAAAAAATCCACCTTTGGCCTCTTCCCAGCCTGAAACTTCTTTTAAGAGCATAAAAACTGAAAATGCATCTCTAGGCAGTAAAGTGCTGAAAACAGCATCTCTAGGCAGTAAAGTGCTGGAAACAACAGATATTTATGAAAACATCATGAAACTGTTAAATTAACTATCCTGAGCCACTTTTCTGAAGAAAGTCTCTGAACCTCTTTTTACTTTCAAAAAATCCACCTTTGGCCTCTTCCCAGCCTGAAACTTCTTTTAAGAGCATAAAAACTGAAAATGCATCTCTAGGCAGTAAAGTGCTGAAAACAGCAGATATTTGTGAAAATATCATGAAACTGTTAAATTAACTATCCTGAGCAGATTTGCTGAAGAAAATCTCTGAAACTATGTTTACTTTCAAAGAATCCACTTTTGGCCTCTTCACAGCCTGAAACTTCCTTTAAGAGCATAAAAAGTGAACATGCATCTCTAGGCAGTAAAGTGCTGAAAACAGCAGATATTTGTGAAAACATCATGAAACTGTTAAATTAACTATCCTGAGCAGATTTGCTGAAGAAATTCTCTGAACCTATGTTTACTTTAAAAAAATCCACTTTTGGCCTCTTCCCAGCCTGAAACTTCTTTTAAGAGCATAAAAAGTGAAAATGCATCTCTAGGCAGTAAAGTGCTGAAAACAGCATCTCTAGGCAGTAAAGTGCTGGAAACAACAGATATTTATGAAAACATAATGAAACTGTTAAATTAACTATCCTGAGCAGATTTGCTGAAGAAATTCTCTGAACCTATGTTTACTTTAAAAAAATCCACTTTTGGCCTCTTCCCAGCCTGAAACTTCTTTTAAGAGCATAAAAAGTGAAAATGCATCTCTAGGCAGTAAAGTGCTGAAAACAGCATCTCTAGGCAGTAAAGTGCTGGAAACAACAGATATTTATGAAAACATAATGAAACTGTTAAATTAACTATCCTGAGCAGATTTGCTGAAGAAATTCTCTGAACCTATGTTTACTTTCAAAAAATCCACTTTTGGCCTCTTCCCAGCTTGAAACTTCTTTTAAGAGCATAAAAAGTGAACATGCATCTCGAGACAGTAAAGTGCTGAAGACAGCATCTCTAGGCAGTAAAGTGCTGGAAACAACAGATATTTATGAAAACATCATGAAACTGTTAAATTAACTATCCTGAGCCACTTTTCTGAAGAAAGTCTCTGAACCTCTTTTTACTTTCAAAAAATCCACCTTTGGCCTCTTCCCAGCCTGAAACTTCTTTTAAGAGCATAAAAACTGAAAATGCATCTCTAGGCAGTAAAGTGCTGAAAACAGCATCTCTAGGCAGTAAAGTGCTGGAAACAACAGATATTTATGAAAACATAATGAAACTGTTAAATTAACTATCCTGAGCAGATTTGCTGAAGAAATTCTCTGAACCTATGTTTACTTTCAAAAAATCCACTTTTGGCCTCTTCCCAGCTTGAAACTTCTTTTAAGAGCATAAAAACTGAACATGCATCTCGAGACAGTAAAGTGCTGAAAACAGCATCTCTAGGCCGTAATGTGCTGAAAACAGCATCTCTCGGCAGTAAAGTGCTGGAAACAGTAGATATTTATGAAAACATCATGAAACTGTTAAATTAACTATCCTGAGCAGATTTGCTGAAGAAAATCTCTGAAACTATGTTTACTTTCAAAGAATCCATTTTTGAAGTCTTCCCAGCCTGAAACTTCTTTTAAGAGCATAAAAAGTGAACATGCATCTCGAGGCAGTAAAGTGCTGAAAACAGCAGATATTTGTGAAAACATCATGAAACTGTTAAATTAACTATCCTGAGCAGATTTGCTGAAGAAAATCTCTGAAACTATGTTTACTTTCAAAGAATCCATTTTTGACCTCTTCCCAGCCTGAAACTTCTTTTAAGAGCATAAAAAGTGAACATGCATCTCGAGGCAGTAAAGTCCTGAAAACAGCAGATATTCATGAAAACATCTTCAAACTGTTAAATTAACAGTCCTGAGCCACTTTTCTGAAGAAAGTCTCTGAAACTATGTTTACTTTCAAAGAATCCACTTTTGGCCTCTTCCCAGCCTGAAACTTCCTTTAAGAGCATAAAAAGTGAACATGCATCTCTAGGCAGTAAAGTGCTGAAAACAGCAGATATTTGTGAAAACATCATGAAACTGTTAAATTAACTATCCTGAGCAGATTTGCTGAAGAAATTCTCTGAACCTATGTTTACTTTCAAAAAATCCACTTTTGGCCTCTTCCCAGCCTGAAACTTCTTTTAAGAGCATAAAAAGTGAACATGCATCTCGAGACAGTAAAGTGCTGGAAACAACAAATATTTATGAAAACATCATGAAACTGTTAAATTAACTGTCCTGAGCCACTTTTCTGAAGAAAATCTCTGAAACTATGTTTACTTTCAAAGAATCCATTTTTGACCTCTTCCCAGCCTGAAACTTCTGTTAAGAGCATAAAAAGTGAACATGCATCTCTAGGCAGTAATGTGCTGAAAACAGCATCTCTAGGCAGTAAAGTGCTGAAAACAGCAGATATTTGTGAAAACATCATGAAACTGTTAAATTAACTATCCTGAGCAGATTTGCTGAAGAAAATCTCTGAAACTATGTTTACTTTCAAAGAATCCATTTTTGACCTCTTCCCAGCCTGAAACTTCTTTTAAGAGCATAAAAAGTGAAAATGCATCTGGAGGCAGTAAAGTCCTGAAAACAGCAGATATTCATGAAAACATCTTCAAACTGTTAAATTAAGAGTCCTGAGCCACTTTTCTGAAGAAAGTCTCTGAAACTATGTTTACTTTCAAAGAATCCACTTTTGGCCTCTTCCCAGCCTGAAACTTCCTTTAAGAGCATAAAAAGTGAACATGCATCTCTAGGCAGTAATGTGCTGAAAACAGCATCTTTAGGCAGTAAAGTGCTGGAAACAACAGATATTTATGAAAACATCATGAAACTGTTAAATTAACTATCCTGAGCAGATTTGCTGAAGAAATTCTCTGAACCTATGTTTACTTTAAAAAAATCCACTTTTGGCCTCTTCCCAGCCTGAAACTTCTTTTAAGAGCATAAAAAGTGAAAATGCATCTCTAGGCAGTAAAGTGCTGAAAACAGCATCTCTAGGCAGTAAAGTGCTGGAAACAACAGATATTTATGAAAACATAATGAAACTGTTAATTTAACTATCCTGAGCAGATTTGCTGAAGAAATTCTCTGAACCTATGTTTACTTTAAAAAAATCCACTTTTGGCCTCTTCCCAGCCTGAAACTTCTTTTAAGAGCATAAAAAGTGAAAATGCATCTCTAGGCAGTAAAGTGCTGAAAACAGCATCTCTAGGCAGTAAAGTGCTGGAAACAACAGATATTTATGAAAACATAATGAAACTGTTAAATTAACTATCCTGAGCAGATTTGCTGAAGAAATTCTCTGAACCTATGTTTACTTTCAAAAAATCCACTTTTGGCCTCTTCCCAGCTTGAAACTTCTTTTAAGAGCATAAAAAGTGAACATGCATCTCGAGACAGTAAAGTGCTGAAGACAGCATCTCTAGGCAGTAAAGTGCTGGAAACAACAGATATTTATGAAAACATCATGAAACTGTTAAATTAACTATCCTGAGCCACTTTTCTGAAGAAAGTCTCTGAACCTCTTTTTACTTTCAAAAAATCCACCTTTGGCCTCTTCCCAGCCTGAAACTTCTTTTAAGAGCATAAAAACTGAAAATGCATCTCTAGGCAGTAAAGTGCTGAAAACAGCATCTCTAGGCAGTAAAGTGCTGGAAACAACAGATATTTATGAAAACATAATGAAACTGTTAAATTAACTATCCTGAGCAGATTTGCTGAAGAAATTCTCTGAACCTATGTTTACTTTCAAAAAATCCACTTTTGGCCTCTTCCCAGCTTGAAACTTCTTTTAAGAGCATAAAAACTGAACATGCATCTCGAGACAGTAAAGTGCTGAAAACAGCATCTCTAGGCCGTAATGTGCTGAAAACAGCATCTCTCGGCAGTAAAGTGCTGGAAACAGTAGATATTTATGAAAACATCATGAAACTGTTAAATTAACTATCCTGAGCAGATTTGCTGTAGAAAATCTCTGAAACTATGTTTACTTTCAAAGAATCCATTTTTGAAGTCTTCCCAGCCTGAAACTTCTTTTAAGAGCATAAAAAGTGAACATGCATCTCGAGGCAGTAAAGTGCTGAAAACAGCAGATATTTGTGAAAACATCATGAAACTGTTAAATTAACTATCCTGAGCAGATTTGCTGAAGAAAATCTCTGAAACTATGTTTACTTTCAAAGAATCCATTTTTGACCTCTTCCCAGCCTGAAACTTCTTTTAAGAGCATAAAAAGTGAACATGCATCTCTAGGCAGTAATGTGCTGAAAACAGCATCTCTAGGCAGTAAAGTCCTGAAAACAGCAGATATTCATGAAAACATCTTCAAACTGTTAAATTAACAGTCCTGAGCCACTTTTCTGAAGAAAGTCTCTGAAACTATGTTTACTTTCAAAGAATCCACTTTTGGCCTCTTCCCAGCCTGAAACTTCCTTTAAGAGCATAAAAAGTGAACATGCATCTCTAGGCAGTAAAGTGCTGAAAACAGCATCTCTAGGCAGTAAAGTGCTGGAAACAACAGATATTTATGAAAACATCATGAAACTGTTAAATTAACTATCCTGAGCCACTTTTCTGAAGAAAGTCTCTGAACCTCTTTTTACTTTCAAAAAATCCACCTTTGGCATCTTCCCAGCATGAAACTTCTTTTAAGAGCATAAAAACTGAAAATGCATCTCTAGGCAGTAAAGTGCTGAAAACAGCAGATATTTGTGAAAATATCATGAAACTGTTAAATTAACTATCCTGAGCAGATTTGCTGAAGAAAATCTCTGAAACTATGTTTACTTTCAAAGAATCCACTTTTGGCCTCTTCACAGCCTGAAACTTCCTTTAAGAGCATAAAAAGTGAACATGCATCTCTAGGCAGTAAAGTGCTGAAAACAGCAGATATTTGTGAAAACATCATGAAACTGTTAAATTAACTATCCTGAGCAGATTTGCTGAAGAAATTCTCTGAACCTATGTTTACTTTAAAAAAATCCACTTTTGGCCTCTTCCCAGCCTGAAACTTCTTTTAAGAGCATAAAAAGTGAAAATGCATCTCTAGTCAGTAAAGTGCTGAAAACAGCATCTCTAGGCAGTAAAGTGCTGGAAACAACAGATATTTATGAAAACATAATGAAACTGTTAAATTAACTATCCTGAGCAGATTTGCTGAAGAAAGTCTCTGAACCTATGTTTACTTTCAAAAAATCCACTTTTGGCCTCTTCCCAGCTTGAAACTTCTTTTAAGAGCATAAAAACTGAACATGCATCTCGAGACAGTAAAGTGCTGAAAACAGCATCTCTAGGCCGTAATGTGCTGAAAACAGCATCTCTCGGCAGTAAAGTGCTGGAAACAGTAGATATTTATGAAAACATCATGAAACTGTTAAATTAACTATCCTGAGCAGATTTGCTGAAGAAAATCTCTGAAACTATGTTTACTTTCAAAGAATCCATTTTTGAAGTCTTCCCAGCCTGAAACTTCTTTTAAGAGCATAAAAAGTGAACATGCATCTCGAGGCAGTAAAGTCCTGAAAACAGCAGATATTCATGAAAACATCTTCAAACTGTTAAATTAACTGTCCTGAGCCACTTTTCTGAAGAAAATCTCTGAAACTATGTTTACTTTCAAAGAATCCATTTTTGACCTCTTCTCAGCCTGAAACTTCTGTTAAGAGCATAAAAAGTGAACATGCATCTCTAGGCAGTAATGTGCTGAAAACAGCATATCTAGGCAGTAAAGTGCTGGAAACAACAGATATTTATTGAAAACATCATGAAACTTTAACTGTCCTGAGCCACTTTTCTGAAGAAAATCTCTGAAACTATGTTTACTTTCAAAGAATCCATTTTTGACCTCTTCCCAGCATGAAACTTCTGTTAAGAGCATAAAAAGTGAACATGCATCTCTAGGCAGTAATGTGCTGAAAACAGCATCTCTAGGCAGTAAAGTGCTGAAAACAGCAGATATTTGTGAAAACATCATGAAACTGTTAAATTAACTATCCTGAGCAGATTTGCTGAAGAAAATCTCTGAAACTATGTTTACTTTCAAAGAATCCATTTTTGACGTCTTCCCAGCCTGAAACTTCTTTTAAGAGCATAAAAAGTGAAAATGCATCTGGAGGCAGTAAAGTCCTGAAAACAGCAGATATTCATGAAAACATCTTCAAACTGTTAAATTAACAGTCCTGAGCCACTTTTCTGAAGAAAGTCTCTGAAACTATGTTTACTTTCAAAGAATCCACTTTTGGCCTCTTCCCAGCCTGAAACTTCCTTTAAGAGCATAAAAAGTGAACATGCATCTCTAGGCAGTAATGTGCTCAAAACAGCATCTCTAGGCAGTAAAGTGCTGGAAACAACAGATATTTATGAAAACATCATGAAACTGTTAAATTAACTATCCTGAGCAGATTTGCTGAAGAAATTTTCTGAACCTATGTTTACTTTAAAAAAATCCACTTTTGGCCTCTTCCCAGCCTGAAACTTCTTTTAAGAGCATAAAAACTGAAAATGCATCTCTAGGCAGTAAAGTGCAGAAAACAGCATCTCTAGGCAGTAAAGTGCTGGAAACAACAGATATTTATGAAAACATAATGAAACTGTTAAATTAACTATCCTGAGCAGATTTGCTGAAGAAATTTTCTGAACCTATGTTTACTTTAAAAAAATCCACTTTTGGCCTCTTCCCAGCCTGAAACTTCTTTTAAGAGCATAAAAACTGAAAATGCATCTCTAGGCAGTAAAGTGCTGAAAACAGCATCTCTAGGCAGTAAAGTGCTGGAAACAACAGATATTTATGAAAACATCATGAAACTGTTAAATTAACTATCCTGAGCAGATTTGCTGAAGAAATTCTCTGAACCTATGTTTACTTTAAAAAAATCCACTTTTGGCCTCTTCCCAGCCTGAAACTTCTTTTAAGAGCATAAAAACTGAAAATGCATCTCTAGGCAGTAAAGTGCTGAAAACAGCATCTCTAGGCAGTAAAGTGCTGGAAACAACAGATATTTATGAAAACATCATGAAATTGTTAAATTAACAGTCCTGACTCACTTTTCTGAAGAAAATCTCTGAAACTATGTTTACTTTCAAAAATCCATTTTTCACCTCTTCCCAGCATGAAACTTCTGTTAAGAGCATAAAAAGTGAACATGCATCTCTAGGCAGTAATGTGCTGAAAACAGCATCTCTAGGCAGTAAAGTGCTGAAAACAACAGATATTTGTGAAAATATCATGAAACTGTTAAATTAACTATCCTGAGCAGATTTGCTGAAGAAAATCTCTGAAACTATGTTTACTTTCAAAGAATCCACTTTTGGCCTCTTCACAGCCTGAAACTTCCTTTAAGAGCATAAAAAGTGAACATGCATCTCTAGGCAGTAAAGTGCTGAAAACAGCAGATATTTGTGAAAACATCATGAAACTGTTAAATTAACTATCCTGAGCAGATTTGCTGAAGAAATTCTCTGAACCTATGTTTACTTTAAAAAAATCCACTTTTGGCCTCTTCCCAGACTGAAACTTCTTTTAAGAGCATAAAAACTGAAAATGCATCTCTAGGCAGTAAAGTGCTGAAAACAGCATCTCTAGGCAGTAAAGTGCTGGAAACAACAGATATTTATGAAAACATAATGAAACTGTTAAATTAACTATCCTGAGCAGATTTGCTGAAGAAATTCTCTGAACCTATGTTTACTTTCAAAAAATCCACTTTTGGCCTCTTCCCAGCCTGAAACTTCCTTTAAGAGCATAAAAAGTGAACATGCATCTCGAGACAGTAAAGTGCTGAAGACAGCATCTCTAGGCAGTAAAGTGCTGGAAACAACAAATATTTATGAAAACATCATGAAACTGTTAAATTAACTGTCCTGAGCCACTTTTCTGAAGAAAATCTCTGAAACTATGTTTACTTTCAAAGAATCCATTTTTGACCTTTTCCCAGCATGAAACTTCTGTTAAGAGCATAAAAAGTGAACATGCATCTCTAGGCAGTAAAGTGCTGAAAACAGCATCTCTAGGCAGTAAAGTGCTGGAAACAACAGATATTTATGAAAACATCATGAAACTGTTAAATTAACTATCCTGAGCAGATTTGCTGAAGAAATTCTCTGAACCTATGTTTACTTTCAAAAAATCCACTTTTGGCCTCTTCCCAGCCTGAAACTTCTTTTAAGAGCATAAAAAGTGAACATGCATCTCTAGGCAGTAATGTGCTGAAAACAGCATCTCTAGGCAGTAAAGTCCTGAAAACAGCAGATATTCATGAAAACATCTTCAAACTGTTAAATTAACAGTCCTGAGCCACTTTTCTGAAGAAAGTCTCTGAAACTATGTTTACTTTCAAAGAATCCACTTTTGGCCTCTTCCCAGCCTGAAACTTCCTTTAAGAGCATAAAAAGTGAACATGCATCTCGAGGCAGTAAAGTGCTGAAAACAGCATCTCTAGGCAGTAAAGTGCTGGAAACAACAAATATTTATGAAAACATCATGAAACTGTTAAATTAACTGTCCTGAGCCACTTTCTGAAGAAAATCTCTGAAACTATGTTTACTTTCAAAAATCCATTTTCACCTCTTCCCAGCCTGAAACTTCTTTTAAGAGCATAAAAAGTGAACATGCATCTCTAGGCAGTAAGGTGCTGAAAACAGCATATCTAGGCAGTAAAGTGCTAGAAACAACAGATATTTATTGAAAACATCATGAAACTTTAACTGTCCTGACCCACTTTTCTGAAGAAAATCTTTGAACCTATGTTTACTTTCAAAAAATCCACTTTTGGCCTCTTCCCAGCCTGAAACTTCTTTTAAGAGCATAAAAAGTGAACATGCATCTCGAGACAGTAAAGTGCTGAAAACAGCATCTCCTGGGCAGTAAAGTGCTGGAAACAACAAATATTTATGAAAACAACATGAAACTGTTAAATTAACTGTCCTGAGCCACTTTTCTGAAGAAAATCTCTGAAACTATGTTTACGTTCAAAGAATCCACTTTTGACCTCTTCCCAGCATGAAACTTCTGTTAAGAGCATAAAAAGTGAACATGCATCTCTAGGCAGTAATGTGCTGAAAACAGCATCTCTAGCAGTAAAGTGCTGGAAACAACAGATATTTATGAAAACATCAGGAAACTGTTAAATTAACTATCCTGAGCAGATTTGCTGAAGAAATTCTCTGAACCTATGTTTACTTTCAAAAAATCCACTTTTGGCCTCTTCCCATCCTGAAACTTCTTTTAAGAGCATAAAAAGTGAAACTGCATCTCTAGGCAGTAAAGTGCTGAAAACAGCATCTCTAGGCAGTAAAGTGCTGGAAACAACAGATATTTATGAAAACATCATGAAATTGTTAAATTAACAGTCCTGACTCACTTTTCTGAAGAAAATCTGTGAAACTCTGTTTCCTTTCAAAAAATCCACCTTTGGCCTCTTCCCATCCTGAAACTTCTTTTAAGAGCATAAAAAGTGAAAATGCATCTCGAGGCAGTAAAGTCCTGAAAACAGCAGATATTCATGAAAACATCTTAAAACTGTTAAATTAACAGTCCTGAGCCACTTTTCTAAAGAAAGTCTCTGAAACTATGTTTACTTTCAAAGAATCCACTTTTGGCCTCTTCCCAGCCTGAAACTTCCTTTAAGAGCATAAAAAGTGAACATGCATCTCTAGTCAGTAAGGTGCTGAAAACAGCATATCTATGCAGTAAAGTGCTAGAAACAACAGATATTTATTGAAAACATCATGAAACTTTCACTGTCCTGACCCACTTTTCTGAAGAAAATCTTTGTACCTATGTTTACTTTCAAAAAATCCACTTTTGGCCACTTCCCAGCCTGAAACTTCTTTTAAGAGCATAAAAAGTGAACATGCATCTCGAGACAGTAAAGTGCTGAAAACAGCATCTCTAGGCAGTAAAGTGCTGGAAAGAACAAATATTTATGAAAACATCATGAAACTGTTAAATTAACTGTCCTGAGCCACTATTCTGAAGAAAATGTCTGAAACTATGTTTACTTTCAAAAAATCCACCTTTGGCCTCTTCCCACCCTGAAACTTCTTTTAAGAGCATAAAAAGTGAAAATGCATCTCGAGGCAGTAAAGTCCTGAAAACAGCAGATATTCATGAAAACATCTTAAAACTGTTAAATTAACAGTCCTGAGCCACTTTTCTGAAGAAAGTCTCTGAAACTATGTTTACTTTCAAAGAATCCACTTTTGGCCTCTTCCAGCTTGAAACTTCCTTTAAGAGCATAAAAAGTGAACATGCATCTCTAAGCAGTAAAGTGCTGAAAACAGCATCTCTCGGCAGTAAAGTGCTGGAAACAGTAGATATTTATGAAAACATCATGAAACTGTTAAATTAACAGTCCTGACTCACTTTTCTGAAGAAAATCTGTGAAACTCTGTTTCCTTTAAAAAATCCACTTTTGGCCTCTTCCCAGCCTGAAACTTCTTTTAAGAGCATAAAAAGTGAACATGCATCTCTAGCATTAAGGTGCTGAAAACAGCATATCTAGGCAGTAAAGTGCTAGAAACAACAGATATTTATTGAAAACATCATGAAACTTTAACTGTCCTGAGCCACTTTTCTGAAGAAAATCTCTGAAACTATGTTTACTTTCAAAGAATCCATTTTTGACCTCTTCCCAGCCTGAAACTTCTGTTAAGAGCATAAAAAGTGAACATGCATCTCTAGGCAGTAAAGTGCTGAAAACAGCATCTCTAGGCAGTAAAGTGCTGGAAACAACAGATATTTATGAAAACATCAGGAAACTGTTAAATTAACTATCCTGAGCAGATTTGCTGAAGAAATTCTCTGAACCTATGTTTACTTTCAAAAAATCCACTTTTGGCCTCTTCCCATCCTGAAACTTCTTTTAAGAGCATAAAAAGTGAAAATGCATCTCTAGGCAGTAAAGTGCTGAAAACAGCATCTCTAGGCAGTAAAGTGCTGGAAACAACAGATATTTATGAAAACATCATGAAATTGTTAAATTAACAGTCCTGACTCACTTTTCTGAAGAAAATCTGTGAAACTCTGTTTCCTTTTAAAAAATCCACTTTTGGCCTCTTCCCAGCCTGAAACTTCTATTAAGAGCATAAAAAGTGAACATGCATCTCTAGGCAGTAAGGTGCTGAAAACAGCATATCTAGGCAGTAAAGTGCTAGAAACAACAGATTTTTATTGAAAACATCGTGAAACTGTAACTGTCCTGACCCACTTTTCTGAAGAAAATCTTTGAACCTATGTTTACTTTCAAAAAATCCACTTTTGGCCTCTTCCCAGCATGAAACTTCTTTTAAGAGCATAAAAAGTGAACATGCATCTCGAGACAGTATGTGCTGAAAACAGCATCTCTAGGCAGTAAAGTGCTGGAAACAACAGATATTTATGAAAACATCATGAAACTGTTAAATTAACTATCCTGAGCCACTTTTCTGAAGAAAATCTCTGAAACTATGTTTACTTTCAAAGAATCCATTTTTGACCTCTTCCCAGCCTGAAACTTCTGTTAAGAGCATATAAAGTGAACATGCATCTCTAGGCAGTAATGTGCTGAAAACAGCATATCTAGGCAGTAAAGTGCTGGAAACAACAGATATTTATGAAAACATCATGAAACTGTTAAATTAACTATCCTGAGCCACTTTTCTGAAGAAAGTCTCTGAACCTCTTTTTACTTTCAAAAAATCCACCTTTGGCCTCTTCCCATCCTGAAACTTCTTTTAAGAGCATAAAAACTGAAAATGCATCTCTAGGCAGTAAAGTGCTGAAAACAGCAGATATTTGTGAAAACATCATGAAACTGTTAAATTAACTATCCTGAGCAGATTTGCTGAAGAAAATCTCTGAAACTATGTTTGCTTTCAAAGAATCCATTTTTGACCTCTTCCCAGCCTGAAACTTCTTTTAAGAGCATAAAAGTGAACATGCATCTCGAGGCAGTAAAGTCCTGAAAACAGCAGATATTCATGAAAACATCTTCAAACTGTTAAATTAACAGTCCTGAGCCACTTTTCTGAAGAAAGTCTCTGAACCTATGTTTACTTTAAAAAAATCCACTTTTGGCCTCTTCCCAGCCTGAAACTTCTTTTAAGAGCATAAAAACTGAAAATGCATCTCTAGGCAGTAAAGTGCTGAAAACAGCATCTCTAGGCAGTAAAGTGCTGGAAACAACAAATATTTATGAAAACATCATGAAACTGTTAAATTAACTGTCCTGAGCCACTTTTCTGAAGAAAATCTCTGAAACTATGTTTACTTTCAAAGAATCCATTTTTGACCTCTTCCCAGCCTGAAACTTCTGTTAAGAGCATAAAAAGTGAACATGCATCTCTAGGCAGTAATGTGCTGAAAACAGCATCTCTAGGCAGTAAAGTGCTGGAAACAACAGATATTTATGAAAACATCATGAAACTGTTAAATTAACTATCCTGAGCCACTTTTCTGAAGAAAGTCTCTGAACCTCTTTTTACTTTCAAAAAATCCACCTTTGGCCTCTTCCCAGCCTGAAACTTCTTTTAAGAGCATAAAAACTGAAAATGCATCTCTAGGCAGTAAAGTGCTGAAAACAGCAGATATTTGTGAAAATATCATGAAACTGTTAAATTAACTATCCTGAGCAGATTTGCTGAAGAAAATCTCTGAAACTATGTTTACTTTCAAAGAATCCATTTTTGACCTCTTCCCAGCCTGAAACTTCTTTTAAGAGCATAAAAAGTGAACATGCATCTCTAGGCAGTAATGTGCTGAAAACAGCATCTCTAGGCAGTAAAGTGCTGGAAACAACAGATATTTATGAAAACATCATGAAACTGTTAAATTAACTGTCCTGAGCCACTTTTCTGAAGAAAATCTTTGAAACTATTTTTACTTTCAAAAAATCCACCTTTGGCCTCTTCCCACCCTGAAACTTCTTTTAAGAGCATAAAAAGTGAAAATGCATCTCGAGGCAGTAAAGTCCTGAAAACAGCAGATATTCATGAAAACATCTTCAAACTGTTAAATTAACAGTCCTGAGCCACTTTTCTGAAGAAAGTCTCTGAAACTATGTTTACTTTCAAAGAATCCACTTTTGGCCTCTTCCCAGCCTGAAACTTCCTTTAAGAACATAAAAAGTGAACATGCATCTCTAGGCAGTAAAGTGCTGAAAACAGCATCTCTAGGCAGTAAAGTGCTGGAAACAACAGATATTTATGAAAACATCATGAAACTGTTAAATTAACTATCCTGAGCCACTTTTCTGAAGAAAATCTCTGAAACTATGTTTACTTTCAAAGAATCCATTTTTGACCTCTTCCCAGTCTGAAACTTCTGTTAAGAGCATAAAAAGTGAACATGCATCTCTAGGCAGTAATGTGCTGAAAACAGCATCTCTAGGCAGTAAAAGTGCTGGAAACAACAGATATTTATGAAAACATCATGAAACTGTTAAATTAACTATCCTGAGCAGATTTACTGAAGAAAATCTGTGAAGCTATGTTTACTTTCAAAAAATTCATTTTTGGCCTCTTCCCAGCCTGAAACTTCTTTTAAGAGCATAAAAAGTGAACATGCATCTCTAGGCAGTAAAGTGCTGGAAACAACAGATATTTATGAAAACATCATGAAACTGTTAAATTAACTATCCTGAGCCACTTTTCTGAAGAAAGTCTCTGAACCTCTTTTTACTTTCAAAAAATCCACCTTTGGCCTCTTCCCAGCCTGAAACTTCTTTTAAGAGCATAAAAACTGAAAATGCATCTCTAGGCAGTAAAGTGCTGAAAACAGCAGATATTTGTGAAAATATCATGAAACTGTTAAATTAACTATCCTGAGCAGATTTGCTGAAGAAAATCTCTGAAACTATGTTTACTTTCAAAGAATCCATTTTTGACCTCTTCCCAGCCTGAAACTTCTTTTAAGAGCATAAAAAGTGAACATGCATCTCTAGGCAGTAATGTGCTGAAAACAGCATCTCTAGGCAGTAAAGTGCTGGAAACAACAGATATTTATGAAAACATCATGAAACTGTTAAATTAACTGTCCTGAGCCACTTTTCTGAAGAAAATCTTTGAAACTATTTTTACTTTCAAAAAATCCACCTTTGGCCTCTTCCCACCCTGAAACTTCTTTTAAGAGCATAAAAAGTGAAAATGCATCTCGAGGCAGTAAAGTCCTGAAAACAGCAGATATTCATGAAAACATCTTCAAACTGTTAAATTAACAGTCCTGAGCCACTTTTCTGAAGAAAGTCTCTGAAACTATGTTTACTTTCAAAGAATCCACTTTTGGCCTCTTCCCAGCCTGAAACTTCCTTTAAGAACATAAAAAGTGAACATGCATCTCTAGGCAGTAAAGTGCTGAAAACAGCATCTCTAGGCAGTAAAGTGCTGGAAACAACAGATATTTATGAAAACATCATGAAACTGTTAAATTAACTATCCTGAGCCACTTTTCTGAAGAAAGTCTCTGAAACTATGTTTACTTTCAAAGAATCCACTTTTGGCCTCTTCCCAGCCTGAAACTTCCTTTAAGAGCATAAAAAGTGAACATGCATCTCTAGGCAGTAAAGTGCTGAAAACAGCAGATATTTGTGAAAACATCATGAAACTGTTAAATTAACTATCCTGAGCAGATTTGCTGAAGAAATTCTCTGAACCTATGTTTACTTAAAAAAAATCCACTTTTGGCCTCTTCCCAGCCTGAAACTTCTTTTAAGAGCATAAAAACTGAAAATGCATCTCTAGGCAGTAAAGTGCTGAAAACAGCATCTCTAGGCAGTAAAGTGCTGGAAACAACAGATGTTTATGAAAACATCATGAAACTGTTAAATTAACTATCCTGAGCAGATTTGCTGAAGAAATTCTCTGAACCTATGTTTACTTTGAAAAAATCCACTTTTGGCCTCTTCCCAACCTGAAACTTCTTTTAAGAGCATAAAAAGTGAACATGCATCTCGAGACAGTAAAGTGCTGAAAACAGCATCTCTAGGCAGTAAAGTGCTGGAAACAACAAATATTTATGAAAACATCATGAAACTGTTAAATTAACTGTACTGAGCCACTTTTCTGAAGAAAATCTCTGAAACTATGTTTACTTTCAAAGAATCCATTTTTGACCTCTTCCCAGCCTGAAACTTCTGTTAAGAGCATAAAAAGTGAACATGCATCTCTAGGCAGTAATGTGCTGAAAACAGCATCTCTAGGCAGTAAAGTGCTGGAAACAACAGATATTTATGAAAACATCATGAAACTGTTAAATTAACTATCCTGAGCCACTTTTCTGAAGAAAGTCTCTGAACCTCTTTTTACTTTCAAAAAATCCACCTTTGGCCTCTTCCCAGCCTGAAACTTCTTTTAAGAGCATAAAAACTGAAAATGCATCTCTAGGCAGTAAAGTGCTGAAAACAGCAGATATTTGTGAAAATATCATGAAACTGTTAAATTAACTATCCTGAGCAGATTTGCTGAAGAAAATCTCTGAAACTATGTTTACTTTCAAAGAATCCATTTTTGACCTCTTCCCAGCCTGAAACTTCTTTTAAGAGCATAAAAAGTGAACATGCATCTCTAGGCAGTAATGTGCTGAAAACAGCATCTCTAGGCAGTAAAGTGCTGGAAACAACAGATATTTATGAAAACATCATGAAACTGTTAAATTAACTATCCTGAGCCACTTTTCTGAAGAAAATCTCTGAAACTATGTTTACTTTCAAAGAATCCATTTTTGACCTCTTCCCAGTCTGAAACTTCTGTTAAGAGCATAAAAAGTGAACATGCATCTCTAGGCAGTAATGTGCTGAAAACAGCATCTCTAGGCAGTAAAGTGCTGGAAACAACAGATATTTATGAAAACATCATGAAACTGTTAAATTAACTATCCTGAGCCACTTTTCTGAAGAAAGTCTCTGAACCTCTTTTTACTTTCAAAAAGTCCACCTTTGGCCTCTTCCCAGCCTGAAACTTCTTTTAAGAGCATAAAAACTGAAAATGCATCTCTAGGCAGTAAAGTGCTGAAAACAGCAGATATTTGTGAAAATATCATGAAACTGTTAAATTAACTATCCTGAGCAGATTTGCTGAAGAAAATCTCTGAAACTATGTTTACTTTCAAAGAATCCATTTTTGACCTCTTCCCAGCCTGAAACTTCTTTTAAGAGCATAAAAAGTGAACATGCATCTCTAGGCAGTAATGTGCTGAAAACAGCATCTCTAGGCAGTAAAGTGCTGGAAACAACAGATATTTATGAAAACATCATGAAACTGTTAAATTAACTGTCCTGAGCCACTTTTCTGAAGAAAATCTTTGAAACTATTTTTACTTTCAAAAAATCCACCTTTGGCCTCTTCCCACCCTGAAACTTCTTTTAAGAGCATAAAAAGTGAAAATGCATCTCGAGGCAGTAAAGTCCTGAAAACAGCAGATATTCATGAAAACATCTTCAAACTGTTAAATTAACAGTCCTGAGCCACTTTTCTGAAGAAAGTCTCTGAAACTATGTTTACTTTCAAAGAATCCACTTTTGGCCTCTTCCCAGCCTGAAACTTCCTTTAAGAACATAAAAAGTGAACATGCATCTCTAGGCAGTAAAGTGCTGAAAACAGCATCTCTAGGCAGTAAAGTGCTGGAAACAACAGATATTTATGAAAACATCATGAAACTGTTAAATTAACTATCCTGAGCCACTTTTCTGAAGAAAATCTCTGAAACTATGTTTACTTTCAAAGAATCCATTTTTGACCTCTTCCCAGTCTGAAACTTCTGTTAAGAGCATAAAAAGTGAACATCCATCTCTAGGCAGTAATGTGCTGAAAACAGCATCTCTAGGCAGTAAAGTGCTGGAAACAACAGATATTTATGAAAACATCATGAAACTGTTAAATTAACTATCCTGAGCAGATTTACTGAAGAAAATCTGTGAAGCTATGTTTACTTTCAAAAAATTCATTTTTGGCCTCTTACCAGCCTGAAACTTCTTTTAAGAGCATAAAAAGTGAACATGCATCTCTAGGCAGTAAGGTGCTGAAAACAGCATATCTAGGCAGTAAAGTGCAAGAAACAACAGATATTTATGAAAACATCATGAAACTGTTAAATTAACTATCCTGAGCAGATTTGCTGAAGAAATTCTCTGAACCTATGTTTACTTTCAAAAAATCCACTTTTGGCCTCTTCCCATCCTGAAACTTCTTTTAAGAGCATAAAAAGTGAAAATGCATCTCTAGGCAGTAAAGTGCTGAAAACAGCATCTCTAGGCAGTAAGGTGCTGGAAAGAACAAATATTTATGAAAACATCATGAAACTGTTAAATTAACTGTCCTGACCCACTTTTCTGAAGAAAATCTGTTTCCTTTCAAAAAATCCACTTTTGTTCTCTTCCCAGCCTGAAACTTCTTTTAAGAGCATAAAAAGTGAAAATGCATCTCGAGGCAGTAAAGTGCTGGAAACAACAGATATTTATGAAAACATCATGAAACTGTTAAATTAACTATCCTGAGCAGATTTGCTGAAGAAATTCTCTGAACCTATGTCTACTTTCAAAAAATGCACTTTTGGCCTCTTCCCAGCCTGAAACTTCTATTAAGAGCATAAAAAGTGAACATGCATCTCGAGACACTAAAGTGCTGAAAACAGCATCTCTCGGCAGTAAAGTGCTAGAAACAACAGATATTTACTGAAAAGATCATGAAACTTTAAATGTCCTGACCCACTTTTCTGAAGAAAATCTTTGAACCTATGTTTACTTTCAAAAAATCCACTTTTGGCCTCTTCCCAGCCTGAAACTTCTTTTAAGAGCATAAAAACTGAAAATGCATCTCTAGGCAGTAAAGTGCTGAAAACAGCATCTCTAGGCAGTAGAGTGCTGGAAACAACAGATATTTATGAAAACATCATGAAATTGTTAAATTAACAGTCCTGACTCACTTTTCTGAAGAAAATCTGTGAAACTCTGTTTCCTTTTAAAAAATCCACTTTTGGCCTCTTCCCAGCCTGAAACTTCTATTAAGAGCATAAAAAGTGAACATGCATCTCTAGGCAGTAAGGTGCTGAAAACAGCATATCTAGGCAGTAAAGTGCTAGAAACAACAGATTTTTATTGAAAACATCGTGAAACTGTAACTGTCCTGACCCACTTTTCTGAAGAAAATCTTTGAACCTATGTTTACTTTCAAAAAATCCACTTTTGGCCTCTTCCCAGCCTGAAACTTCTTTTAAGAGCATAAAAAGTGAACATGCATCTCGAGACAGTAATGTGCTGAAAACAGCATCTCTAGGCAGTAAAGTGCTGGAAACAACAGATATTTATGAAAACATCATAAAACTGTTAAATTAACTATCCTGAGCCACTTTTCTGAAGAAAGTCTCTGAACCTCTTTTTACTTTCAAAAAATCCACCTTTGGCCTCTTCCCAGCCTGAAACTTCTTTTAAGAGCATAAAAACTGAAAATGCATCTCTAGGCAGTAAAGTGCTGAAAACAGCAGATATTTGTGAAAATATCATGAAACTGTTAAATTAACTATCCTGAGCAGATTTGCTGAAGAAAATCTCTGAAACTATGTTTACTTTCAAAGAATCCATTTTTGACCTCTTCCCAGCCTGAAACTTCTTTTAAGAGCATAAAAAGTGAACATGCATCTCTAGGCAGTAATGTGCTGAAAACAGCATCTCTAGGCAGTAAAGTGCTGGAAACAACAGATATTTATGAAAACATCATGAAACTGTTAAATTAACTGTCCTGAGCCACTTTTCTGAAGAAAATCTTTGAAACTATTTTTACTTTCAAAAAATCCACCTTTGGCCTCTTCCCACCCTGAAACTTCTTTTAAGAGCATAAAAAGTGAAAATGCATCTCGAGGCAGTAAAGTCCTGAAAACAGCAGATATTCATGAAAACATCTTCAAACTGTTAAATTAACAGTCCTGAGCCACTTTTCTGAAGAAAGTCTCTGAAACTATGTTTACTTTCAAAGAATCCACTTTTGGCCTCTTCCCAGCCTGAAACTTCCTTTAAGAACATAAAAAGTGAACATGCATCTCTAGGCAGTAAAGTGCTGAAAACAGCATCTCTAGGCAGTAAAGTGCTGGAAACAACAGATATTTATGAAAACATCATGAAACTGTTAAATTAACTATCCTGAGCCACTTTTCTGAAGAAAATCTCTGAAACTATGTTTACTTTCAAAGAATCCATTTTTGACCTCTTCCCAGTCTGAAACTTCTGTTAAGAGCATAAAAAGTGAACATGCATCTCTAGGCAGTAATGTGCTGAAAACAGCATCTCTAGGCAGTAAAGTGCTGGAAACAACAGATATTTATGAAAACATCATGAAACTGTTAAATTAACTATCCTGAGCAGATTTACTGAAGAAAATCTGTGAAGCTATGTTTACTTTCAAAAAATTCATTTTTGGCCTCTTCCCAGCCTGAAACTTCTTTTAAGAGCATAAAAAGTGAACATGCATCTCTAGGCAGTAAGGTGCTGAAAACAGCATATCTAGGCAGTAAAGTGCAAGAAACAACAGATATTTATGAAAACATCATGAAACTGTTAAATTAACTATCCTGAGCAGATTTGCTGAAGAAATTCTCTGAACCTATGTTTACTTTCAAAAAATCCACTTTTGGCCTCTTCCCATCCTGAAACTTCTTTTAAGAGCATAAAAAGTGAAAATGCATCTCTAGGCAGTAAAGTGCTGAAAACAGCATCTCTAGGCAGTAAGGTGCTGGAAAGAACAAATATTTATGAAAACATCATGAAACTGTTAAATTAACTGTCCTGAGCCACTTTTCTGAAGAAAATCTGTTTCCTTTCAAAAAATCCACTTTTGTTCTCTTCCCAGCCTGAAACTTCTTTTAAGAGCATAAAAAGTGAAAATGCATCTCGAGGCAGTAAAGTGCTGGAAACAACAGATATTTATGAAAACATCATGAAACTGTTAAATTAACTATCCTGAGCAGATTTGCTGAAGAAATTCTCTGAACCTATGTCTACTTTCAAAAAATGCACTTTTGGCCTCTTCCCAGCCTGAAACTTCTATTAAGAGCATAAAAAGTGAACATGCATCTCGAGACACTAAAGTGCTGAAAACAGCATCTCTCGGCAGTAAAGTGCTAGAAACAACAGATATTTACTGAAAAGATCATGAAACTTTAAATGTCCTGACCCACTTTTCTGAAGAAAATCTTTGAACCTATGTTTACTTTCAAAAAATCCACTTTTGGCCTCTTCCCAGCCTGAAACTTCTTTTAAGAGCATAAAAACTGAAAATGCATCTCTAGGCAGTAAAGTGCTGAAAACAGCATCTCTAGGCAGTAGAGTGCTGGAAACAACAGATATTTATGAAAACATCATGAAATTGTTAAATTAACAGTCCTGACTCACTTTTCTGAAGAAAATCTGTGAAACTCTGTTTCCTTTTAAAAAATCCACTTTTGGCCTCTTCCCAGCCTGAAACTTCTATTAAGAGCATAAAAAGTGAACATGCATCTCTAGGCAGTAAGGTGCTGAAAACAGCATATCTAGGCAGTAAAGTGCTAGAAACAACAGATTTTTATTGAAAACATCGTGAAACTGTAACTGTCCTGACCCACTTTTCTGAAGAAAATCTTTGAACCTATGTTTACTTTCAAAAAATCCACTTTTGGCCTCTTCCCAGCCTGAAACTTCTTTTAAGAGCATAAAAAGTGAACATGCATCTCGAGACAGTAATGTGCTGAAAACAGCATCTCTAGGCAGTAAAGTGCTGGAAACAACAGATATTTATGAAAACATCATGAAACTGTTAAATTAACTATCCTGAGCCACTTTTCTGAAGAAAGTCTCTGAACCTCTTTTTACTTTCAAAAAATCCACCTTTGGCCTCTTCCCAGCCTGAAACTTCTTTTAAGAGCATAAAAACTGAAAATGCATCTCTAGGCAGTAAAGTGCTGAAAACAGCAGATATTTGTGAAAATATCATGAAACTGTTAAATTAACTATCCTGAGCAGATTTGCTGAAGAAAATCTCTGAAACTATGTTTACTTTCAAAGAATCCATTTTTGACCTCTTCCCAGCCTGAAACTTCTTTTAAGAGCATAAAAAGTGAACATGCATCTCTAGGCAGTAATGTGCTGAAAACAGCATCTCTAGGCAGTAAAGTGCTGGAAACAACAGATATTTATGAAAACATCATGAAACTGTTAAATTAACTGTCCTGAGCCACTTTTCTGAAGAAAATCTTTGAAACTATTTTTACTTTCAAAAAATCCACCTTTGGCCTCTTCCCACCCTGAAACTTCTTTTAAGAGCATAAAAAGTGAAAATGCATCTCGAGGCAGTAAAGTCCTGAAAACAGCAGATATTCATGAAAACATCTTCAAACTGTTAAATTAACAGTCCTGAGCCACTTTTCTGAAGAAAGTCTCTGAAACTATGTTTACTTTCAAAGAATCCACTTTTGGCCTCTTCCCAGCCTGAAACTTCCTTTAAGAACATAAAAAGTGAACATGCATCTCTAGGCAGTAAAGTGCTGAAAACAGCATCTCTAGGCAGTAAAGTGCTGGAAACAACAGATATTTATGAAAACATCATGAAACTGTTAAATTAACTATCCTGAGCCACTTTTCTGAAGAAAATCTCTGAAACTATGTTTACTTTCAAAGAATCCATTTTTGACCTCTTCCCAGTCTGAAACTTCTGTTAAGAGCATAAAAAGTGAACATGCATCTCTAGGCAGTAATGTGCTGAAAACAGCATCTCTAGGCAGTAAAGTGCTGGAAACAACAGATATTTATGAAAACATCATGAAACTGTTAAATTAACTATCCTGAGCAGATTTACTGAAGAAAATCTGTGAAGCTATGTTTACTTTCAAAAAATTCATTTTTGGCCTCTTCCCAGCCTGAAACTTCTTTTAAGAGCATAAAAAGTGAACATGCATCTCTAGGCAGTAAGGTGCTGAAAACAGCATATCTAGGCAGTAAAGTGCAAGAAACAACAGATATTTATGAAAACATCATGAAACTGTTAAATTAACTATCCTGAGCAGATTTGCTGAAGAAATTCTCTGAACCTATGTTTACTTTCAAAAAATCCACTTTTGGCCTCTTCCCATCCTGAAACTTCTTTTAAGAGCATAAAAAGTGAAAATGCATCTCTAGGCAGTAAAGTGCTGAAAACAGCATCTCTAGGCAGTAAGGTGCTGGAAAGAACAAATATTTATGAAAACATCATGAAACTGTTAAATTAACTGTCCTGAGCCACTTTTCTGAAGAAAATCTGTTTCCTTTCAAAAAATCCACTTTTGTTCTCTTCCCAGCCTGAAACTTCTTTTAAGAGCATAAAAAGTGAAAATGCATCTCGAGGCAGTAAAGTGCTGGAAACAACAGATATTTATGAAAACATCATGAAACTGTTAAATTAACTATCCTGAGCAGATTTGCTGAAGAAATTCTCTGAACCTATGTCTACTTTCAAAAAATGCACTTTTGGCCTCTTCCCAGCCTGAAACTTCTATTAAGAGCATAAAAAGTGAACATGCATCTCGAGACACTAAAGTGCTGAAAACAGCATCTCTCGGCAGTAAAGTGCAAGAAACAACAGATATTTACTGAAAAGATCATGAAACTTTAAATGTCCTGACCCACTTTTCTGAAGAAAATCTTTGAACCTATGTTTACTTTCAAAAAATCCACTTTTGGCCTCTTCCAAGCCTGAAACTTCTTTTAAGAGCATAAAAACTGAAAATGCATCTCTAGGCAGTAAAGTGCTGAAAACAGCATCTCTAGGCAGTAGAGTGCTGGAAACAACAGATATTTATGAAAACATCATGAAATTGTTAAATTAACAGTCCTGACTCACTTTTCTGAAGAAAATCTGTGAAACTCTGTTTCCTTTTAAAAAATCCACTTTTGGCCTCTTCCCAGCCTGAAACTTCTATTAAGAGCATAAAAAGTGAACATGCATCTCTAGGCAGTAAGGTGCTGAAAACAGCATATCTAGGCAGTAAAGTGCTAGAAACAACAGATTTTTATTGAAAACATCGTGAAACTGTAACTGTCCTGACCCACTTTTCTGAAGAAAATCTTTGAACCTATGTTTACTTTCAAAAAATCCACTTTTGGCCTCTTCCCAGCCTGAAACTTCTTTTAAGAGCATAAAAAGTGAACATGCATCTCGAGACAGTAATGTGCTGAAAACAGCATCTCTAGGCAGTAAAGTGCTGGAAACAACAGATATTTATGAAAACATCATGAAACTGTTAAATTAACTATCCTGAGCCACTTTTCTGAAGAAAGTCTCTGAACCTATTTTTACTTTCAAAAATTCCACCTTAGGCCTCTTCCCAGCCTGAAACTTCTTTTAAGAGCATAAAAACTGAAAATGCATCTCTAGGCAGTAAAGTGCTGAAAACAGCAGATATTTGTGAAAACATCATGAAACTGTTAAATTAACTGTCCTGAGCCACTTTTCTGAAGAAAATCTGTGAAACTATGTTTACTTTCAAAGAATCCATTTTTGACCTCTTCTCAGCCTGAAACTTCTGTTAAGAGCATAAAAAGTGAACATGCATCTCTAGGCAGTAATGTGCTGAAAACAGCATCTCTAGGCAGTAAAGTGCTGGAAACAACAGATATTTATGAAAACATCATGAAACTTTTAAATTAACAGTCCTGACTCACTTTTCTGAAGAAAATCTGTGAAACTCTGTTTCCTTTTAAAAAATCCACTTTTGGACTCTTCCCAGCCTGAAACTTCTTTTAAGAGCATAAAAAGTGAACATGCATCTCTAGGCAGTAAGGTGCTGAAAACAGCATATCTATGCAGTAAAGTGCTAGAAACAACAGATATTTATTGAAAACATCATGAAACTTTAACTGTCCTGAGCCACTTTTCTGAAGAAAATCTCTGAAACTATGTTTACTTTCAAAGAATCCATTTTTGACCTCTTCACAGCCTGAAACTTCTTTTAAGAGCATAAAAAGTAAACATGCATCTCTAGGCAGTAATGTGCTGAAAACAGCATCTCTAGGCAGTAAAGTGCTGGAAACAACAGATATTTATGAAAACATCATGAAACTGTTAAATTAACTGTCCTGAGCCACTTTTCTGAAGAAAATCTTTGAAACTATTTTTACTTTCAAAAAATCCACCTTTGGCCTCTTCCCACCCTGAAACTTCTTTTAAGAGCATAAAAACTGAAAATGCATCTCGAGGCAGTAAAGTCCTGAAAACAGCAGATATTCATGAAAACATCTTCAAACTGTTAAATTAACAGTCCTGAGCCACTTTTCTGAAGAAAGTCTCTGAAACTATGTTTACTTTCAAAGAATCCACTTTTGGCCTCTTCCCAGCCTGAAACTTCCTTTAAGAACATAAAAAGTGAACATGCATCTCTAGGCAGTAAAGTGCTGAAAACAGCATCTCTAGGCATTAAAGTGCTGGAAACAACAGATATTTATGAAAACATCATGAAACTGTTAAATTAACTATCCTGAGCCACTTTTCTGAAGAAAATCTCTGAAACTATGTTTACTTTCAAAGAATCCATTTTTGACCTCTTCCCAGTCTGAAACTTCTGTTAAGAGCATAAAAAGTGAACATGCATCTCTAGGCAGTAATGTGCTGAAAACAGCATCTCTAGGCAGTAAAGTGCTGGAAACAACAGATATTTATGAAAACATCATGAAACTGTTAAATTAACTATCCTGAGCAGATTTACTGAAGAAAATCTGTGAAGCTATGTTTACTTTCAAAAAATTCATTTTTGGCCTCTTCCCAGCCTGAAACTTCTTTTAAGAGCATAAAAAGTGAACATGCATCTCTAGGCAGTAAGGTGCTGAAAACAGCATATCTAGGCAGTAAAGTGCTAGAAAGAACAAATATTTATGAAAACATCATGAAACTGTTAAATTAACTGTCCTGTGCCACTTTTCTGAAGAAAATCTGTTTCCTTTCAAAAAATCCACTTTTGTTCTCTTCCCAGCCTGAAACTTCTTTTAAGAGCATAAAAAGTGAAAATGCATCTCTAGGCAGTAAAGTGCTGGAAACAACAGATATTTATGAAAACATCATGAAATTGTTAAATTAACTATCCTGAGCAGATTTGCTGAAGAAATTCTATGAACCTATGTCTACTTTCAAAAAATGCACTTTTGGCCTCTTCCCAGCCTGAAACTTCTATTAAGAGCATAAAAAGTGAACATGCATCTCGAGACACTAAAGTGCTGAAAACAGCATCTCTCGGCAGTAAAGTGCTAGAAACAACAGATTTTTATTGAAAACATCGTGAAACTGTAACTGTCCTGACCCACTTTTCTGAAGAAAATCTTTGAACCTATGTTTACTTTCAAAAAATCCACTTTTGGCCTCTTCCCAGCCTGAAACTTCTATTAAGAGCATAAAAAGTGAACATGCATCTCGAGACAGTAATGTGCTGAAAACAGCATCTCTAGGCAGTAAAGTGCTGGAAACAACAGATATTTATGAAAACATCATGAAACTGTTAAATTAACTATCCTGAGCCACTTTTCTGAAGAAAGTCTCTGAACCTATTTTTACTTTCAAAAATTCCACCTTTGGCCTCTTCCCAGCCTGAAACTTCTTTTAAGAGCATAAAAACTGAAAATGCATCTCTAGGCAGTAAAGTGCTGAAAACAGCAGATATTTGTGAAAACATCATGAAACTGTTAAATTAACTGTCCTGAGCCACTTTTCTGAAGAAAATCTTTGAAACTATGTTTACTTTCAAAGAATCCATTTTTGACCTCTTCTCAGCCTGAAACTTCTGTTAAGAGCATAAAAAGTGAACATGCATCTCTAGGCAGTAATGTGCTGAAAACAGCATCTCTAGGCAGTAAAGTGCTGGAAACAACAGATATTTATGAAAACATCATGAAACTGTTAAATTGACAGTCCTGACTCACTTTTCTGAAGAAAATCTGTGAAACTCTGTTTCCTTTTAAAAAATCCACTTTTGGCCTCTTCCCAGCCTGAAACTTCTTTTAAGAGCATAAAAAGTGAACATGCATCTCTAGGCAGTAAGGTGCTGAAAACAGCATATCTAGGCAGTAAAGTGCTAGAAACAACAGATATTTATTGAAAACATCATGAAACTTTAACTGTCCTGAGCCACTTTTCTGAAGAAAATCTCTGAAACTATGTTTACTTTCAAAGAATCCATTTTTGACCTCTTCTCAGCCTGAAACTTCTGTTAAGAGCATAAAAAGTGAACATGCATCTCTAGGCAGTAATGTGCTGAAAACAGCATCTCTAGGCAGTAAAGTGCTGGAAACAACAGATATTTATGAAAACATCATGAAACTGTTAAATTAACAGTCCTGACTCACTTTTCTGAAGAAAATCTGTGAAACTCTGTTTCCTTTTAAAAAATCCACTTTTGGCCTCTTCCCAGCCTGAAACTTCTTTTAAGAGCATAAAAAGTGAACATGCATCTCTAGGCAGTAAGGTGCTGAAAACAGCATATCTAGGCAGTAAAGTGCTAGAAACAACAGATATTTACTGAAAACATCATGAAACTTTAACTGTCCTGAGCCACTTTTCTGAAGAAAATCTCTGAAACTATGTTTACTTTCAAAGAATCCATTTTTGACCTCTTCTCAGCCTGAAACTTCTGTTAAGAGCATAAAAAGTGAACATGCATCTCTAGGCAGTAATGTGCTGAAAACAGCATCTCTAGGCAGTAAAGTGCTGGAAACAACAGATATTTATGAAAACATCATGAAACTGTTAAATTAACTATCCTGAGCAGATTTGCTGAAGAAATTCTCTGAACCTATGTTTACTTTCAAAAAATCCACTTTTGTCCTCTTCCCAGCCTGAAACTTCTTTTAAGAGCATAAAAAGTGAAAATGCATCTCGAGACAGTAAAGTGCTGAAACCAGCATCTCTCGGCAGTAAAGTGCTGGAAACAGTAGATATTTATGAAAACATCATGAAACTGTTAAATTAACTATCCTGAGCAGATTTGCTGAAGAAAATCTCTGAATCTATGTTTACTTTCAAAAAATCCACTTTTGTACTCTTCCCAGCCTGAAAATTCTTTTAAGAGCATAAAAAGTGAACATGCATCTCTAGGCAGTAAAGTGCTGAAAACAGCATCTCTAGGCAGTAAAGTGCTGGAAAGAACAAATATTTATAAAAACATCATGAAACTGTTAAATTAACTGTCCTGAGCCACTTTTCTGAAGAAAATCTCTGAAACTATGTTTACTTTCAAAGAATCCATTTTTGACCTCTTCTCAGCCTGAAACTTCTGTTAAGAGCATAAAAAGTGAACATGCATCTCTAGGCAGTAAGGTGCTGAAAACAGCATATCTAGGCAGTAAAGTGCTAGAAACAACAGATATTTACTGAAAACATCATGAAACTTTAACTGTCCTGAGCCACTTTTCTGAAGAAAATCTCTGAAACTATGTTTACTTTCAAAGAATCCATTTTTGACCTCTTCTCAGCCTGAAACTTCTGTTAAGAGCATAAAAAGTGAACATGCATCTCTAGGCAGTAATGTGCTGAAAACAGCATCTCTAGGCAGTAAAGTGCTGGAAACAACAGATATTTATGAAAACATCATGAAACTGTTAAATTAACTATCCTGAGCAGATTTGCTGAAGAAATTCTCTGAACCTATGTTTACTTTCAAAAAATCCACTTTTGTCCTCTTCCCAGCCTGAAACTTCTTTTAAGAGCATAAAAAGTGAAAATGCATCTCGAGACAGTAAAGTGCTGAAACCAGCATCTCTCGGCAGTAAAGTGCTGGAAACAGTAGATATTTATGAAAACATCATGAAACTGTTAAATTAACTATCCTGAGCAGATTTGCTGAAGAAAATCTCTGAATCTATGTTTACTTTCAAAAAATCCACTTTTGTACTCTTCCCAGCCTGAAAATTCTTTTAAGAGCATAAAAAGTGAACATGCATCTCTAGGCAGTAAAGTGCTGAAAACAGCATCTCTAGGCAGTAAAGTGCTGGAAAGAACAAATATTTATAAAAACATCATGAAACTGTTAAATTAACTGTCCTGAGCCACTTTTCTGAAGAAAATCTCTGAAACTATGTTTACTTTCAAAGAATCCATTTTTGACCTCTTCTCAGCCTGAAACTTCTGTTAAGAGCATAAAAAGTGAACATGCATCTCTAGGCAGTAATGTGCTGAAAACAGCATCTCTAGGCAGTAAAGTGCTGGAAACAACAAATATTTATGAAAACATCATGAAACTGTTAAATTAACTGTCCTGAGCCACTTTTCTGAAGAAAATCTCTGAAACTATGTTTACTTTCAAAGAATCCATTTTTGACCTCTTCCCAGCCTGAAACTTCTGTTAAGAGCATAAAAAGTGAACATGCATCTCTAGGCAGTAATGTGCTGAAAACAGCATCTCTAGGCAGTAAAGTGCTGGAAACAACAGATATTTATGAAAACATCATGAAACTGTTAAATTAACTATCCTGAGCCACTTTTCTGAAGAAAGTCTCTGAACCTATTTTTACTTTCAAAAAATCCACCTTTGGCCTCTTCCCACCCTGAAACTTCTTTTTAGAGCATAAAAAGTGAACATGCATCTCTAGGCAGTAATGTGCTGAAAACAGCATCTCTAGGCAGTAAAGTGCTGGAAACAACAGATATTTATGAAAACATCATGAAACTGTTAAATTAACTATCCTGAGCCACTTTTCTGAAGAAAGTCTCTGAACCTATTTTTACTTTCAAAAAATCCACCTTTGGCCTCTTCCCACCCTGAAACTTCTTTTAAGAGCATAAAAAGTGAAAATGCATCTCGAGGCAGTAAAGTCCTGAAAACAGCAGATATTCATGAAAACATCTTAAAACTGTTAAATTAACAGTCCTGAGCCACTTTTCTGAAGAAAGTCTCTGAAACTATGTTTACTTTCAAAGAATCCACTTTTGGCCTCTTCCCAGCCTGAAACTTCCTTTAAGAGCATAAAAAGTGAACATGCATCTCTAAGCAGTAAAGTGCTGAAAACAGCATCTCTCGGCAGTAAAGTGCTGGAAACAGTAGATGTTTATGAAAACATCATGAAACTGTTAAATTAACTGTCCTGAGCCACTTTTCTGAAGAAAATCTCTGAAACTATGTTTACTTTCAAAGAATCCATTTTTGAAGTCTTCCCAGCCTGAAACTTCTTTTAAGAGCATAAAAAGTGAACATGCATCTCTAGGCAGTAAGGTGCTGAAAACAGCATATCTATGCAGTAAAGTGCTAGAAACAACAGATATTTATTGAAAACATCATGAAACTTTAACTGTCCTGACCCACTTTTCTGAAAAAAATCTTTGTAACCATGTTTACTTTCAAAAAATCCACTTTTGGCCTCTTCCCAGCCTGAAACTTCTTTTAAGAGCATAAAAAGTGAACATGCATCTCTAGGCAGTAAGGTGCTGAAAACAGCATCTCTAGGCAGTAAAGTGCTGGAAAGAACAAATATTTATAAAAACATCATGAAACTGTTAAATTAACTGTCCTGAGCCACTTTTCTGAAGAAAGTCTCTGAACCTCTTTTTACTTTCAAAAAATCCACCTTTGGCCTCTTCCCAGCCTGAAACTTCTTTTAAGAGCATAAAAACTGAAAATGCATCTCTAGGCAGTAAAGTGCTGAAAACAGCAGATATTTGTGAAAATATCATGAAACTGTTAAATTAACTATCCTGAGCAGATTTGCTGAAGAAAATCTCTGAAACTATGTTTACTTTCAAAGAATCCATTTTTGACCTCTTCCCAGCCTGAAACTTCTTTTAAGAGCATAAAAAGTGAACATGCATCTCTAGGCAGTAATGTGCTGAAAACAGCATCTCTAGGCAGTAAAGTGCTGGAAACAACAGATATTTATGAAAACATCATGAAACTGTTAAATTAACTATCCTGAGCCACTTTTCTGAAGAAAGTCTCTGAACCTATTTTTACTTTCAAAAAATCCACCTTTGGCCTCTTCCCACCCTGAAACTTCTTTTAAGAGCATAAAAAGTGAAAATGCATCTCGAGGCAGTAAAGTCCTGAAAACAGCAGATATTCATGAAAACATCTTAAAACTGTTAAATTAACAGTCCTGAGCCACTTTTCTGAAGAAAGTCTCTGAAACTATGTTTACTTTCAAAGAATCCACTTTTGGCCTCTTCTCAGCCTGAAACTTCCTTTAAGAGCATAAAAAGTGAACATGCATCTCTAAGCAGTAAAGTGCTGAAAACAGCATCTCTCGGCAGTAAAGTGCTGGAAACAGTAGATGTTTATGAAAACATCATGAAACTGTTAAATTAACTGTCCTGAGCCACTTTTCTGAAGAAAATCTCTGAAACTATGTTTACTTTCAAAGAATCCATTTTTGAAGTCTTCCCAGCCTGAAACTTCTTTTAAGAGCATAAAAAGTGAACATGCATCTCTAGGCAGTAAGGTGCTGAAAACAGCATATCTATGCAGTAAAGTGCTAGAAACAACAGATATTTATTGAAAACATCATGAAACTTTAACTGTCCTGACCCACTTTTCTGAAAAAAATCTTTGTACCCATGTTTACTTTCAAAAAATCCACTTTTGGCCTCTTCCCAGCCTGAAACTTCTTTTAAGAGCATAAAAAGTGAACATGCATCTCTAGGCAGTAAGATGCTGAAAACAGCATCTCTAGGCAGTAAAGTGCTGGAAAGAACAAATATTTATAAAAACATCATGAAACTGTTAAATTAACTGTCCTGAGCCACTTTTATGAAGAAAATCTCTGAAACTATGTTTACTTTCAAAGAATCCATTTTTGACCTCTTCTCAGCCTGAAACTTCTGTTAAGAGCATAAAAAGTGAACATGCATCTCGAGACAGTAAAGTGCTGAAAACAGCATCTCTAGGCAGTAAAGTGCTGGAAACAACAAATATTTATGAAAACATCATGAAACTGTTAAATTAACTGTCCTGAGCCACTTTTCTGAAGAAAGTCTCTGAACCTCTTTTTACTTTCAAAAAATCCACCTTTGGCCTCTTCCCAGCCTGAAACTTCTTTTAAGAGCATAAAAACTGAAAATGCATCTCTAGGCAGTAAAGTGCTGAAAACAGCAGATATTTGTGAAAATATCATGAAACTGTTAAATTAACTATCCTGAGCAGATTTGCTGAAGAAAATCTCTGAAACTCTGTTTACTTTCAAAGAATCCATTTTTGACCTCTTCCCAGCCTGAAACTTCTTTTAAGAGCATAAAAAGTGAACATGCATCTCTAGGCAGTAATGTGCTGAAAACAGCATCTCTAGGCAGTAAAGTGCTGGAAACAACAGATATTTATGAAAACATCATGAAACTGTTAAATTAACTGTCCTGAGCCACTTTTCTGAAGAAAATCTTTGAAACTATTTTTACTTTCAAAAAATCCACCTTTGGCCTCTTCCCACCCTGAAACTTCTTTTAAGAGCATAAAAAGTGAAAATGCATCTCGAGGCAGTAAAGTCCTGAAAACAGCAGATGTTCATGAAAACATCTTCAAACTGTTAAATTAACAGTCCTGAGCCACTTTTCTGAAGAAAATCTCTGAAACTATGTTTACTTTCAAAGAATCCATTTTTGACCTCTTCCCAGTCTGAAACTTCTGTTAAGAGCATAAAAAGTGAACATGCATCTCTAGGCAGTAATGTGCTGAAAACAGCATCTCTAGGCAGTAAGGTGCTGGAAAGAACAAATATTTATGAAAACATCATGAAACTGTTAAATTAACTGTCCTCAGCCACTTTTCTGAAGAAAATCTGTTTCCTTTCAAAAAATCCACTTTTGTTCTCTTCCCAGCCTGAAACTTCTTTTAAGAGCATAAAAAGTGAAAATGCATCTCGAGGCAGTAAAGTGCTGGAAACAACAGATATTTATGAAAACATCATGAAACTGTTAAATTAACTATCCTGAGCAGATTTGCTGAAGAAATTCTCTGAACCTATGTCTACTTTCAAAAAATGCACTTTTGGCCTCTTCCCAGCCTGAAACTTCTATTAAGAGCATAAAAAGTGAACATGCATCTCGAGACACTAAAGTGCTGAAAACAGCATCTCTCGGCAGTAAAGTGCTAGAAACAACAGATATTTATTGAAAAGATCATGAAACTTTAAATGTCCTGACCCACTTTTCTGAAGAAAATCTTTGAACCTATGTTTACTATCAAAAAATTCACTTTTGGCCTCTTCCCAGCCTGAAACTTCTTTTAAGAGCATAAAAACTGAAAATGCATCTCTAGGCAGTAAAGTGCTGAAAACAGCATCTCCAGGCAGTAAAGTGCTGGAAACAACAGATATTTATGAAAACATCATGAAATTGTTAAATTAACAGTCCTGACTCACTTTTCTGAAGAAAATCTGTGAAACTCTGTTTCCTTTTAAAAAATCCACTTTTGGCCTCTTCCCAGCCTGAAACTTCTATTAAGAGCATAAAAAGTGAACATGCATCTCTAGGCAGTAAGGTGCTGAAAACAGCATATCTAGGCAGTAAAGTGCTAGAAACAACAGATTTTTATTGAAAACATCGTGAAACTGTAACTGTCCTGACCCACTTTTCTGAAGAAAATCTTTGAACCTATGTTTACTTTCAAAAAATCCACTTTTGGCCTCTTCCCAGCCTGAAACTTCTTTTAAGAGCATAAAAAGTGAACATGCATCTCGAGACAGTAATGTGCTGAAAACAGCATCTCTAGGCAGTAAAGTGCTGGAAACAACAGATATTTATGAAAACATCATGAAACTGTTAAATTAACTATCCTGAGCCACTTTTCTGAAGAAAGTCTCTGAACCTATTTTTACTTTCAAAAATTCCACCTTTGGCCTCTTCCCAGCCTGAAACTTCTTTTAAGAGCATAAAAACTGAAAATGCATCTCTAGGCAGTAAAGTGCTGAAAACAACAGATATTTATGAAAACATCATGAAACTGTTAAATTAACTATCCTGAGCCACTTTTCTGAAGAAAGTCTCTGAACCTATTTTTACTTTCAAAAATTCCACCTTTGGCCTCTTCCCAGCCTGAAACTTCTTTTAAGAGCATAAAAAGTGAACATGCATCTCTAGGCAGTAATGTGCTGAAAACAGCATCTCTAGGCAGTAAAGTGCTGGAAACAACAGATATTTATGAAAACATCATGAAACTGTTAAATTAACTATCCTGAGCAGATTTGCTGAAGAAATTCTCTGAACCTATGTTTACATTCAAAAAATCCACATTTGGCCTCTTCCCAGCCTGAAACTTCTTTTAAAAGCATAAAAAGTGAACATGCATCTCTAGCAGTAGAAGTGCTGAAAACAGCATCTCTCGGCAGTAAAGTGCTGGAAACAGTAGATGTTTATGAAAACATCATGAAACTGTTAAATTAACTGTCCTGAGCCACTTTTCTGAAGAAAATCTCTGAAACTATGTTTACTTTCAAAGAATCCATTTTTGAAGTCTTCCAGCCTGAAACTTCTTTAAGAGCATAAAAAGTGAAGATGCATCTCTAGGCAGTAAGGTGCTGAAAACAGCATATCTATGCAGTAAAGTGCTGGAAACAACAGATATTTATGAAAACATCATGAAACTGTTAAATTAACAGTCCTGACTCACTTTTCTGAAGAAAATCTGTGAAACTCTGTTTCCTTTTAAAAAATCCAATTTTGGCCTCTTCCCAGCCTGAAACTTCTTTTAAGAGCATAAAAAGTGAACATGCATCTCTAGGCAGTAAGGTGCTGAAAACAGCATATCTAGGCAGTAAAGTGCTGGAAACAACAGATATTTATGAAAACATCATGAAACTGTTAAATTAACAGTCCTGACTCACTTTTCTGAAGAAAATCTGTGAAACTCTGTTTCCTTTTAAAAAATCCACTTTTGGCCTCTTCCCAGCCTGAAACTTCATTTAAGAGCATAAAAAGTGAACATGCATCTCTAGGCAGTAAGGTGCTGAAAACAGCATATCTAGGCAGTAAAGTGCTGGAAACAACAGATATTTATTGAAAACATCATGAAACTTTAACTGTCCTGAGCCACTTTTCTGAAGAAAATCTCTGAAACTATGTTTACTTTCAAAGAATCCATTTTTGACCTCTTCCCAGCCTGAAACTTCTGTTAAGAGCATAAAAAGTGAACATGCATCTCTAGGCAGTAATGTGCTGAAAACAGCATCTCTAGGCAGTAAAGTGCTGGAAACAACAGATATTTATGAAAACATCATGAAACTGTTAAATTAACTATCCTGAGCCACTTTTCTGAAGAAAGTCTCTGAACCTCTTTTTACTTTCAAAAAATCCACCTTTGGCCTCGTCCCAGCCTGAAACTTCTTTTAAGAGCATAAAAACTGAAAGTGCATCTCTAGGCCGTAAAGTGCTGAAAACAGCAGATATTTGTGAAAATATCATGAAACTGTTAAATTAACTATCCTGAGCAGATTTGCTGAAGAGAATCTCTGAAACTATGTTTACTTTCAAAGAATCCATTTTTGACCTCTTCCCAGCCTGAAACTTCTTTTAAGAGCATAAAAAGTGAACATGCATCTCGAGGCAGTAAAGTCCTGAAAACAGCAGATATTCATGAAAACATCTTAAAACTGTTAAATTAACAGTCCTGAGCCACTTTTCTGAAGAAAGTCTCTGAAACTATGTTTACTTTCAAAGAATCCACTTTTGGCCTCTTCCCAGCCTGAAACTTCCTTTAAGAGCATAAAAAGTGAACATGCATCTCTAGGCAGTAAGGTGCTGAAAACAGCATATCTATGCAGTAAAGTGCTGGAAACAACAGATATTTATGAAAACATCATGAAACTGTTAAATTAACAGTCCTGACTCACTTTTCTGAAGAAAATCTGTGAAACTCTGTTTCCTTTTAAAAAATCCACTTTTGGCCTCTTCCCAGCCTGAAACTTCTTTTAAGAGCATAAAAAGTGAACATGCATCTCTAGGCAGTAAGGTGCTGAAAACAGCATATCTAGGCAGTAAAGTGCTGGAAACAACAGATATTTATTGAAAACATCATGAAACTTTAACTGTCCTGAGCCACTTTTCTGAAGAAAATCTCTGAAACTATGTTTACTTTCAAAGAATCCATTTTTGACCTCTTCTCAGCCTGAAACTTCTGTTAAGAGCATAAAAAGTGAACATGCATCTCTAGGCAGTAATGTGCTGAAAACAGCATCTCTATGCAGTAAAGTGCTGGAAACAACAGATATTTATGAAAACATCATGAAACTGTGAAATTAACTATCTTGAGCAGATTTACTTTAGAAAATCTCTGAACCTATGTTTACTTTAAAAAAATTCATTTTTGGCCTCTTCCCAGCCTGAAACTTCTTTTAAGAGCATAAAAAGTGAACATGCATCTCTAGGCAGTAAAGTGCTGAAAACAGCATCTCTCGGCAGTAAAGTGCTGGAAACAGTAGATATTTATGAAAACATCATGAAACTGTTAAATTAACTGTCCTGAGCCACTTTTCTGAAGAAAATCTCTGAAACTATGTTTACTTTCAAAGAATCCATTTTTGAAGTCTTCCCAGCCTGAAACTTCTTTTAAGAGCATAAAAAGTGAACATGCATCTCTAGGCAGTAAGGTGCTGAAAACAGCATATCTAGGCAGTAAAGTGCTAGAAACAACAGATATTTATTTGAAAACATCATGAAACTGTGAAATTAACTATCTTGAGCAGATTTACTTTAGAAAATCTCTGAACCTATGTTTACTTTAAAAAAATTCATTTTTGGCCTCTTCCCAGCCTGAAACTTCTTTTAAGAGCATAAAAAGTGAACATGCATCTCTAGGCAGTAAAGTGCTGAAAACAGCATCTCTCGGCAGTAAAGTGCTGGAAACAGTAGATATTTATGAAAACATCATGAAACTGTTAAATTAACTGTCCTGAGCCACTTTTCTGAAGAAAATCTCTGAAACTATGTTTACTTTCAAAGAATCCATTTTTGAAGTCTTCCCAGCCTGAAACTTCTTTTAAGAGCATAAAAAGTGAACATGCATCTCTAGGCAGTAAGGTGCTGAAAACAGCATATCTAGGCAGTAAAGTGCTAGAAACAACAGATATTTATTTGAAAACATCATGAAACTTTAACTGTCCTGAGCCACTTTTCTGAAGAAAATCTCTGAAACTATGTTTACTTTCAAAGAATCCATTTTTGACCTCTTCTCAGCCTGAAACTTCTGTTAAGAGCATAAAAAGTGAACATGCATCTCTAGGCAGTAATGTGCTGAAAACAGCATCTCTAGGCAGTAAAGTGCTGGAAACAACAGATATTTATGAAAACATCATGAAACTTTTAAATTAACTGTCCTGAGCCACTTTTCTGAAGAAAATCTCTGAAACTATGTTTACTTTCAAAAATCCATTTTTGACCTCTTCCCAGCCTGAAACTTCTGTTAAGAGCATAAAAAGTGAACATGCATCTCTAGGCAGTAATGTGCTGAAAACAGCATCTCTCGGCAGTAAAGTGCTGGAAACAGTAGATGTTTATGAAAACATCATGAAACTGTTAAATTAACTGTCCTGAGCCACTTTTCTGAAGAAAATCTCTGAAACTATGTTTACTTTCAAAGAATCCATTTTTGAAGTCTTCCCAGCCTGAAACTTCTTTTAAGAGCATAAAAAGTGAACATGCATCTCTAGGCAGTAAGGTGCTGAAAACAGCATATCTATGCAGTAAAGTGCTAGAAACAACAGATATTTATTGAAAACATCATGAAACTTTAACTGTCCTGACCCACTTTTCTGAAGAAAATCTTTGTACCTATGTTTACTTTCAAAAAATCCACTTTTGGCCTCTTCCCAGCCTGAAACTTCTTTTAAGAGCATAAAAAGTGAACATGCATCTCGAGACATTAAAGTGCTGAAAACAGCATCTCTAGGCAGTAAAGTGCTGGAAAGAACAAATATTTATGAAAACATCATGAAACTGTTAAATTAACTGTCCTGAGCCACTTTTCTGAAGAAAATCTCTGAAACTATGTTTACTTTCAAAGAATCCATTTTTGACCTCTTCTCAGCCTGAAACTTCTGTTAAGAGCATAAAAAGTGAACATGCATCTCTAGGCAGTAATGTGCTGAAAACAGCATCTCTAGGCAGTAAAGTGCTGGAAACAACAGATATTTATGAAAACATCAGGAAACTGTTAAATTAACAATCCTGAGCAGATTTGCTGAAGAAATTCTCTGAACCTATGTTTACTTTCAAAAAATCCACTTTTGGCCTCTTCCCATCCTGAAACTTCTTTTAAGAGCATAAAAACTGAAAATGCATCTCTAGGCAGTAAAGTGCTGAAAACAGCATCTCTAGGCAGTAAAGTGCTGGAAACAACAGATATTTATGAAAACATCATGAAATTGTTAAATTAACAGTCCTGACTCACTTTTCTGAAGAAAATCTGTGAAACTCTGTTTCCTTTTAAAAAATCCACTTTTGGCCTCTTCCCAGCCTGAAACTTCTATTAAGAGCATAAAAAGTGAACATGCATCTCTAGGCAGTAAAGTGCTGAAAACAGCATCTCTCGGCAGTAAAGTGCTGGAAACAGTAGATATTTATGAAAACATCATGAAACTGTTAAATTAACTGTCCTGAGCCACTTTTCTGAAGAAAATCTCTGAAACTATGTTTACTTTCAAAGAATCCATTTTTGAAGTCTTCCCAGCCTGAAACTTCTTTAAGAGCATAAAAAGTGAACATGCATCTCTAGGCAGTAAGGTGCTGAAAAAAAGCATATCTAGGCAGTAAAGTGCTAGAAACAACAGATATTTATTTGAAAACATCATGAAACTTTAACTGTCCTGAGCCACTTTTCTGAAGAAAATCTCTGAAACTATGTTTACTTTCAAAGAATCCATTTTTGACCTCTTCTCAGCCTGAAACTTCTGTTAAGAGCATAAAAAGTGAACATGCATCTCTAGTCAGTAATGTGCTGAAAACAGCATCTCTAGGCAGTAAAGTGCTGGAAACAACAAATATTTATGAAAACATCATGAAACTGTTAAATTAACTGTCCTGAGCCACTTTTCTGAAGAAAATCTCTGAAACTATGTTTACTTTCAAAGAATCCATTTTTGACCTCTTCCCAGCCTGAAACTTCTGTTAAGAGCATAAAAAGTGAACATGCATCTCGAGGCAGTAATGTGCTGAAAACAGCATCTCTAGGCAGTAAAGTGCTGGAAACAACAGATATTTATGAAAACATCATGAAACTGTTAAATTAACTATCCTGAGCCACTTTTCTGAAGAAAGTCTCTGAACCTATTTTTACTTTAAAAAAATCCACCTTTGGCCTCTTCCCACCCTGAAACTTCTTTTAAGAGCATAAAAAAGTGAAAATGCATCTCGAGGCAGTAAAATCTTGAAAACAGCAGATATTTGTGAAAACATCATGAAACTGTTAAATTAACTGTCCTGACTCACTTTTCTGAAGAAAATCTGTTTCCTTTCAAAAAATCCACTTTTGTTCTCTTCCCAGCCTGAAACTTCTTTTAAGAGCATAAAAAGTGAAAATGCATCTCGAGGCAGTAAAGTCCTGAAACAGCAGATATTCATGAAAACATCTTAAAACTGTTAAATTAACAGTCCTGAGCCACTTTTCTGAAGAAAATCTTTGAACCTATGTTTACTTTCAAAAAATCCACTTTTGGCCTCTTCCCAGCCTGAAACTTCTTTTAAGAGCATAAAAAGTGAACATGCATCTCGAGACACTAAAGTGCTGAAAACAGCATCTCTCGGCAGTAAAGTGCTGGAAACAACAGATATTTATGAAAACATCATGAAACTGTTAAATTAACTGTCCTCAGCCACTTTTCTGAAGAAAATCTGTTTCCTTTCAAAAAATCCACTTTTGTTCTCTTCCCAGCCTGAAACTTCTTTTAAGAGCATAAAAAGTGAAAATGCATCTCGAGGCAGTAAAGTGCTGGAAACAACAGATATTTATGAAAACATCATGAAACTGTTAAATTAACTATCCTGAGCCACTTTTCTGAAGAAAGTCTCTGAACCTCTTTTTACTTTCAAAAAATCCACCTTTGGCCTCTTCCCATCCTGAAACTTCATTTAAGAGCATAAAACTGAAAATGCATCTCTAGGCAGTAAAGTGCTGAAAACAGCAGATATTTGTGAAAACATCATGAAACTGTTAAATTAACTATCCTGAGCAGATTTGCTGAAGAAAATCTCTGAAACTATGTTTACTTTCAAAGAATCCATTTTTGACCTCTTCCCAGCCTGAAACTTCTTTAAGAGCATAAAAAGTGAACATGCATCTCGAGGCAGTAAAGTCCTGAAAACAGCAGATATTCATGAAAACATCTTCAAACTGTTAATTAACAGTCCTGAGCCACTTTTCTGAAGAAAGTCTCTGAAACTATGTTTACTTTCAAAGAATCCACTTTTGGCCTCTTCCCAGCCTGAAACTTCCTTTAAGAGCATAAAAACTGAAAATGCATCTCTAGGCAGTAAAGTGCTGAAAACAGCAGATATTTGTGAAAACATCATGAAACTGTTAAATTAACTGTCCTGAGCCACTTTTCTGAAGAAAATCTCTGAAACTATGTTTACTTTCAAAGAATCCATTTTTGACCTCTTCTCAGCCTGAAACTTCTGTTAAGAGCATAAAAAGTGAACATGCATCTCTAGGCAGTAATGTGCTGAAAACAGCATCTCTAAGCAGTAAAGTGCTGGAAACAACAGATATTTATGAAAACATCATGAAACTGTTAAATTAACAGTCCTGACTCACTTTTCTGAAGAAAATCTGTGAAACTCTGTTTCCTTTTAAAAAATCCACTTTTGGCCTCTTCCCAGCCTGAAACTTCTTTTAAGAGCATAAAAAGTGAACATGCATCTCTAGGCAGTAAGGTGCTGAAAACAGCATATCTAGGCAGTAAAGTGCTAGAAACAACAGATATTTATTGAAAACATCATGAAACTTTAACTGTCCTGAGCCACTTTTCTGAAGAAAATCTCTGAAACTATGTTTACTTTCAAAGAATCCATTTTTGACCTCTTCTCAGCCTGAAACTTCTGTTAAGAGCATAAAAAGTGAACATGCATCTCTAGGCAGTAATGTGCTGAAAACAGCATCTCTAGGCAGTAAAGTGCTGGAAACAACAGATATTTATGAAAACATCATGAAACTGTTAAATTAACTATCCTGAGCAGATGTGCTGAAGAAATTCTCTGAACCTATGTTTACTTTCAAAAAATCCACTTTTGGCCTCTTCCCAGCCTGAAACTTCTTTAAGAGCATAAAAAGTGAAAATGCATCTCGAGACAGTAAAGTGCTGAAACCAGCATCTCTCGGCAGTAAAGTGCTGGAAACAGTAGATATTTATGAAAACATCATGAAACTGTTAAATTAACTATCCTGAGCAGATTTGCAGAAGAAAATCTCTGAATCTATGTTTACTTTCAAAAAATCCACTTTTGTACTCTTCCCAGCCTGAAAATTCTTTAAGAGCATAAAAAGTGAACATGCATCTCTAGGCAGTAAAGTGCTGAAAACAGCATCTCTAGGCAGTAAAGTGCTGGAAAGAACAAATATTATAAAAACATCATGAAACTGTTAAATTAACTGTCCTGAGCCACTTTTCTGAAGAAAATCTCTGAAACTATGTTTACTTTCAAAGAATCCATTTTTGACCTCTTCTCAGCCTGAAACTTCTGTTAAGAGCATAAAAAGTGAACATGCATCTCTAGGCAGTAATGTGCTGAAAACAGCATCTCTAGGCAGTAAAGTGCTGGAAACAACAAATATTTATGAAAACATCATGAAACTGTTAAATTAACTGTCCTGAGCCACTTTTCTGAAGAAAATCTCTGAAACTATGTTTACTTTCAAAGAATCCATTTTTGACCTCTTCCCAGCCCTGAAACTTCTGTTAAGAGCATAAAAAGTGAACATGCATCTCTAGGCAGTAATGTGCTGAAAACAGCATCTCTAGGCAGTAAAGTGCTGGAAACAACAGATATTTATGAAAACATCATGAAACTGTTAAATTAACTATCCTGAGCCACTTTTCTGAAGAAAGTCTCTGAACCTATTTTTACTTTCAAAAAATCCACCTTTGGCCTCTTCCCACCCTGAAACTTCTTTTTAGAGCATAAAAAGTGAACATGCAGCTCTAGGCAGTAATGTGCTGAAAACAGCATCTCTAGGCAGTAAAGTGCTGGAAACAACAGATATTTATGAAAACATCATGAAACTGTTAAATTAACTATCCTGAGCCACTTTTCTGAAGAAAGTCTCTGAACCTATTTTTACTTTCAAAAATCCACCTTTGGCCTCTTCCCACCCTGAAACTTCTTTTAAGAGCATAAAAAGTGAAAATGCATCTCGAGGCAGTAAAATCTTGAAAACAGCAGATATTTGTGAAAACATCATGAAACTGTTAAATTAACTGTCCTGACTCACTTTTCTGAAGAAAATCTGTTTCCTTTCAAAAAATCCACTTTTGTTCTCTTCCCAGCCTGAAACTTCTTTTAAGAGCATAAAAAGTGAAAATGCATCTCGAGGCAGTAAAGTCCTGAAAACAGCAGATATTCATGAAAACATCTTAAAACTGTTAAATTAACAGTCCTGAGCCACTTTTCTGAAGAAAATCTTTGAACCTATGTTATTTCAAAAATCCACTTTTGGCCTCTTCCCAGCCTGAAACTTCTTTTAAGAGCATAAAAAGTGAACATGCATCTCGAGACACTAAAGTGCTGAAAACAGCATCTCTCGGCAGTAAAGTGCTGGAAACAACAGATATTTATGAAAACATCATGAAACTGTTAAATTAACTGTCCTGAGCCACTTTTCTGAAGAAAGTCTCTGAACCTCTTTTTACTTTCAAAAAATCCACCTTTGGCCTCTTCCCATCCTGAAACTTCTTTTAAGAGCATAAAAAGTGAACATGCATCTCGAGGCAGTAAAGTCCTGAAAACAGCAGATATTCATGAAAACATCTTCAAACTGTTAAATTAACAGTCCTGAGCCACTTTTCTGAAGAAAGTCTCTGAAACTATGTTTACTTTCAAAGAATCCACTTTTGGCCTCTTCCCAGCCTGAAACTTCCTTTAAGAGCATAAAAACTGAAAATGCATCTCTAGGCAGTAAAGTGCTGAAAACAGCAGATATTTGTGAAAACATCATGAAACTGTTAAATTAACTGTCCTGAGCCACTTTTCTGAAGAAAATCTCTGAAACTATGTTTACTTTCAAAGAATCCATTTTTGACCTCTTCTCAGCCTGAAACTTCTGTTAAGAGCATAAAAAGTGAACATGCATCTCTAGGCAGTAATGTGCTGAAAACAGCATCTCTAAGCAGTAAAGTGCTGGAAACAACAGATATTTATGAAAACATCATGAAACTGTTAAATTAACAGTCCTGACTCACTTTTCTGAAGAAAATCTGTGAAACTCTGTTTCCTTTTAAAAAATCCACTTTTGGCCTCTTCCCAGCCTGAAACTTCTTTTAAGAGCATAAAAAGTGAACATGCATCTCTAGGCAGTAAGGTGCTGAAAACAGCATATCTAGGCAGTAAAGTGCTAGAAACAACAGATATTTATTGAAAACATCATGAAACTTTAACTGTCCTGAGCCACTTTTCTGAAGAAAATCTCTGAAACTATGTTTACTTTCAAAGAATCCATTTTTGACCTCTTCTCAGCCTGAAACTTCTGTTAAGAGCATAAAAAGTGAACATGCATCTCTAGGCAGTAATGTGCTGAAAACAGCATCTCTAGGCAGTAAAGTGCTGGAAACAACAGATATTTATGAAAACATCATGAAACTGTTAAATTAACTATCCTGAGCAGATGTGCTGAAGAAATTCTCTGAACCTATGTTTACTTTCAAAAAATCCACTTTTGGCCTCTTCCCAGCCTGAAACTTCTTTTAAGAGCATAAAAAGTGAAAATGCATCTCGAGACAGTAAAGTGCTGAAACCAGCATCTCTCGGCAGTAAAGTGCTGGAAACAGTAGATATTTATGAAAACATCATGAAACTGTTAAATTAACTATCCTGAGCAGATTTGCTGAAGAAATCTCTGAATCTATGTTTACTTTCAAAAAATCCACTTTTGTACTCTTCCCAGCCTGAAAATTCTTTTAAGAGCATAAAAAGTGAACATGCATCTCTAGGCAGTAAAGTGCTGAAAACAGCATCTCTAGGCAGTAAAGTGCTGGAAAGAACAAATATTTATAAAAACATCATGAAACTGTTAAATTAACTGTCCTGAGCCACTTTTCTGAAGAAAATCTCTGAAACTATGTTTACTTTCAAAGAATCCATTTTGACCTCTTCTCAGCCTGAAACTTCTGTTAAGAGCATAAAAGTGAACATGCATCTCTAGGCAGTAATGTGCTGAAAACAGCATCTCTAGGCAGTAAAGTGCTGGAAACAACAAATATTTATGAAAACATCATGAAACTGTTAAATTAACTGTCCTGAGCCACTTTTCTGAAGAAAATCTCTGAAACTATGTTTACTTTCAAAGAATCCATTTTTGACCTCTTCCCAGCCTGAAACTTCTGTTAAGAGCATAAAAAGTGAACATGCATCTCTAGGCAGTAATGTGCTGAAAACAGCATCTCTAGGCAGTAAAGTGCTGGAAACAACAGATATTTATGAAAACATCATGAACTGTTAAATTAACTATCCTGAGCCACTTTTCTGAAGAAAGTCTCTGAACCTATTTTTACTTTCAAAAAATCCACCTTTGGCCTCTTCCCACACTGAAACTTCTTTTTAGAGCATAAAAAGTGAACATGCATCTCTAGGCAGTAATGTGCTGAAAACAGCATCTCTAGGCAGTAAAGTGCTGGAAACAACAGATATTTATGAAAACATCATGAAACTGTTAAATTAACTATCCTGAGCCACTTTTCTGAAGAAAGTCTCTGAACCTATTTTTACTTTCAAAAAATCCACCTTTGGCCTCTTCCCACCCTGAAACTTCTTTTAAGAGCATAAAAAGTGAAAATGCATCTCGAGGCAGTAAAATCTTGAAAACAGCAGATATTTGTGAAAACATCATGAAACTGTTAAATTAACTGTCCTGACTCACTTTTCTGAAGAAAATCTGTTTCCTTTCAAAAAATCCACTTTTGTTCTCTTCCCAGCCTGAAACTTCTTTTAAGAGCATAAAAAGTGAAAATGCATCTCGAGGCAGTAAAGTCCTGAAAACAGCAGATATTCATGAAAACATCTTAAAACTGTTAAATTAACAGTCCTGAGCCACTTTCTGAAGAAAATCTTTGAACCTATGTTTATTTTCAAAAAATCCACTTTTGGCCTCTTCCCAGCCTGAAACTTCTTTTAAGAGCATAAAAAGTGAACATGCATCTCGAGACACTAAAGTGCTGAAAACAGCATCTCTCGGCAGTAAAGTGCTG
>NW_027176445.1:0-20000 GCF_023349555.1 Cebidichthys violaceus
CCCTTTTTCCCCAGTGTTCTAGGTTTTACAAGATGCGTATTCCATTGCAATTAGGATAAAGTGCAGGACACTTTGCTTGATAATGTATTATGCAGCCTACTTTGAATATGCATGTGATGTCCTTTATTTGTTCTCTTTCACATACCAGTCCCCCATGACCCTCCTGACAGTCATCATTGACTGCTTTTCATTAAATGTCTCCAGACCTTTGTTGACATGATCAACATTTCCACCAGCACAGCTTACATGTCATTCACTGGTTTTGTGCATGATCCCCCCCCCCCCCCCCCCCCCCCCCCCCCCCCCGTGGAGAGCTTTGAGCAGAAGTCTCAAGGCTGTCAGTCGTGTGTGTGTGTGTGTGTGTGTGTGTGTGTGTGTGTGTGTGTGTGTGTGTGTGTGTGTGTGTGTTGCAGACATTGTTTATGCTCCGTTGCTGCGTGTCATACAGCTCAGCGTTTCCTTTTTGCCGATCAAACTCATTCATTCACACACAGCCTGTTCAAAAACGCATTTTCCAATTTTTTATTTTTTTTTAAAAACCACCGGTATGATTCCCGTTTGTTCATCAAACATCCGATAAAGTTACTCGAGTGATAGCGTAGCAACCACAGACTGTGTGTAAGAAGAAGAAGAAGCAATTCATTTACTCACGAGTCAGCTCCCACGTGTCCCTCTTTTCCGACGCAAACGGCGTGTTTCCTCTTAGTCCTGGTGAAGTTTGTCGACTTGATAAACGGGCCAACAAAAGGTATCTTCTTCACCAAGATCTCGACTTGAATATCAAAAATAACAGAAACGTCTACTACTGTTTCAGCGGCGTACTCTTACAGCTGTAAGTGGTTTTAAACGCGGTTTGCTCCCCGGTCTCATCAGGTGTCATCAATCTCCTTTAATTAAATACACACACACGTGCAGGAGCAGGGCTGAGCCAATGAGTGACGTGGCAAGGTATGATCTCACAGGAATAAATCTAAATCATTATGCAAAATAATTCATTTTTTTTTTAAATATCCATCTAACCAACATGGCACGTTCATAATCAAAATAAAACCTTTAAATCCTACAAAAAAAAAGTGTCATTAAGTAAAATGAAAGATAACCACTTTGAACGTGTGTGTGTGTGTGTGTGTGTGTGTGTGTGTGTGTGTGTGTGTGTGTGTGTGTGTGTGTGTGTGTGTGTGTGCCCCAGTCCCTGCAGCAGTAAATTGACTGCATTGAATCGTGTATTTAATAATAATAATACTTTGTAGAGGAGTGGTATTAATACATATTCCTATGACGTGTGTGTTCTTGGTTAGTAGTCGCTTATGGTTTCTTCGTGAGACTCTTTTATTGAAATGTGTTTGAGTAACTTGACACATGATGAGGCTCAAAAAAGTTATTTATGTCCGACTTTAAAATTAGACAGTCAGCAATGACCTAAAGATGTGTGTGTGTGTGTGTGTGTGTGTGTGTGTGTGGTGTGTGTGTGTGTGTGTGTGTGTGGGGGCAGCAAAGTCCCGTATGTGGCAAATGTATTTATCATTACTCTAAACAATAAAAGCGACTTTTGACCATTTCAAAAGTAGGCTACTAAACGTTGGATATTTCCTCTCTAAGAGTTGCGCAACGCATCTGCGGGTAACTGCATTTAGTCATATGACACAGATCACATGACAGCCCCACACGATAAGCCCGCCCCTCGCCTCCGATTGAACGACCCTCTGCCACGCCACAGTCTGATTGGTTGAGAGAGGACGTCGATCGCTGCCGAGTTCGCTGTTTGTTATGATACCAGCGTTCGGAGTCATACGTTCTCCTGTTTGACTCCAGTCTGACCAGCTGTTTTCCGTCTCCTGTCTTCGCGATCCCGCAGTAGAGACGATGCGTTGGTGCGTCGCAGCGGCTCTCTTGTGTGCGGTCACGGGTAAGAGACGACCGTTTAATTAACGGGACTCACCGTGTCTCCACTTAAGAGCTACGTTACCCTGCTACGAGAGCAGCCGACGTCGGCATAACGGTGTTATTACGAAGCAATTGCATGCTCAGGTTGCTAAATATGAATATTTGGTGAATATTAAAGTCTGCATGAAGTCAGATATTAAAGGAAAGCGTATCGTCTTCTGTCTCCGGTACGTGAAGAAAGAGAGTGTGTTGCAGAACTCAATGCAAAAATATGTAAATTCATTATTGTTGTAGTTACATGCATCCTAAAATATAGATTATGATGCCGGAAAAAAACCATATAAACTGCGCTTTGATTCGGTATACGTGCAGCACACTAAACTATAACTCCGTCATATGACCTTAATTCTATTACGTCGTTATTCCTTCAGTGGTGACCGAGTTACATACGATGTGAGGAACTGTAGGCAGTACGATTGTACAAATATATGTATATATATATATATATATATATATATATATATATATATATATATATATATATATATATATATTACATTTCCCTACAAAATGTCTCATAAACGGTTTCTGTTGATTGTCTGCTGTGGAGTTAATTTAATTCAAGAATAATAAAGTATTCACTATATTACCACACTGACTTGCAGCTGTTCGCTTTGACTCTTTCTGAGTGATATTGAGAAGTAAATTAATAAGGTCAACAACAAATACTGAAAAAGAGTTTTTTTTTTTTTTTTTGGTAAAGCACCGTTCAGCACAGAGGGAAAAGCGATCCCTTCCCCTCCACATTTTGGGAACAGCTACCATGTCAAAGGTCAGCAGTGCAACATCAGATTACACATCAGCACCTCTTGTTTTTTTTTGTTGTTTTTTTTGTTGGTCCTGACTGTTTTCCCATTCGTATCGCAGGAGTGATCTCTCTGCCCTACGCTGAGATCAAGGAGCCGTTCGAGGCCTGGTTAGACCTGGCGGCGCAGTCCAGCCGAATAGACTACTACCACGGTGAGAATCCTCTTCAATGTCTTCGTTTCTCTTAAACCTGACTCTGTAGAGGTTCTCCCTGCATGGCTGGATTAATGATGTGAAACTGAGAACATCTTGTGTCAGACCAAAGTCCCCAGAGCGAAACGTAAGCTCAGCACTGAGTACACAAACTCAAGAAGTGGAAAAAAATGTAAATGAATCAGCATTTTTGGGGGGAAACTTATGTTACAGACTCATGACTTCTTAAATCAGGCGTTTAAGACGGATTTTGTAAACTGTGTCTTTTGTTTGTTTACCATCCTCAGGAAGCAATATGTCCAAATTTTTATTTCTCAGTAATAAATGGCAGTAATCCCAGATTATAATTTACGTACATCTTGTTATCTAGTGTCTAGTTTAAGATCATGTTGTTGTAACGGTTTACATAACTGTATTCATCATAACCAAAGCAAATGCTCATTAACAAAAGTACCAGAGCCAGCTGTGGTCTGCAGCACAGCTGCTACTGTAAGTACGCTGATGTCGCTTCATGAAGTTGCAGCACTGGGACTAAAAGGGACTCGTGGCGTTCATAACTTCTCACGTTGATCGTCAACAGGCCAGGTGTCGACCTACCAGTTGGGGGCGGAGCAGCCGTGGGGCGTTTCCTACAAGATCACCCCTGAGACCACGGAGACCACGCAGAACGTGATGAAGTGTTTCCAGGCCAACGGCACCGAGGGGGAAGAGGTCACGTCGCAGGCGTCGCTGCCCGACGTGCAAGGCTTCCAGGTCTGAAAAAAAAACAAAAGCGCCCTGTGAAGTATTTCTGTTCGTAGTTCTGTTTTTTTTTATTTTTGTGGTCTTAAATTTCAAACCAAAAAATCTAGTGTGACCGTCCCTGACATGCAGACGGTCTGAGGAATGTACTTACAGCCTTTTGCACCAATGCAAACTCACAGTCAGGTTGTCTGGGAACCGGAGGGTTGACGGTTCGATCCTTGGCTGAGACGTGTTCTGAGTCGGAAGTGTCCTTGAGCAAGACACTGTCCCTCCTCCTAGCGGCTCCCCGGGCGCCTGTCATGGGCAGCCCACCGCTCCCTGGTACAGGGATGTGGTCAAATGCAGAGAAAAATAAATAAATATAGTATAATAAAATAAAACATTCTACATGAAAATAGAACAGGTGGCATCTCCCTTTGTAAAACAGGACACATAATGTATAAGATAAAATACAACTTTATTCATTCCAAAGGAAATTTTTGTACCAGAGACAAAGAAGTATAAGAACAATACAGTAAAAATAAACAAAAATAGAGTAATAAATACTGATTGTATCAGAAGTAATACTTACACCAGTGCAAAATAGACTATGCACTATGAATAAGAATTACAAATTACAACAATTTAACAGAACAAGAGTAAAAATAAAAAGTGAAAAAGAAGTAATACTAACATCAGTGCCTCATAGAAGCTTAAAATGTAAAGTAATGCTGTGCGTGATATTGAAAAAGAATCCGAATATTGCACCTGATTTGTGCTGTCCTTCCTGCAAAAGGGGAGGAGTTATAGTGTGTTTTTATTCTCATTTTATGGCCACATTTCCACCACAGACTCTGTCATAAACATGTCATACCCGAGCTTCACCTTTACTCTGACTCGTGTGTTGTCTGTGTGCTCACGAGTCAACGCGTTGCTCCGCCTCACAGTTCCTGAGGATGGAGTACTTTGGAGGCTCCCTGTGTGAACTCTGGCAGAACGTGACCCTTGTGGGCTACAAGAAGAACACGTACACGCTGTGGGTGACACGTTCAGAGCGGGCTGCAGGCGGCAAGGACGAGCCGGCCACGCCCCTCCACTACGAGATGTTGGGCTACAACACGCTGCTGGGCTCACATTACGACAAATACTTGGTGGACTACAAAGAGTTCAGCGCTCGCGTGGACCCCAAAGTCTTCTCGCTGCCTGAAGGTTTGTTTTAGATGTTTTAGAAAAGTTTCTAAAAGGTATAGGAGAAAAAAAAAAAACCTTTTTATATTTTCTTCTCCTACAGGGATGAGCTGTGGTGGGTTTCCTGGTCCGGGGGTGGAGCACCACATGTTGGCCAATCCGATGAAAGACCTCGTCCACGCCTCGGCGTCCGGCCGCTCGGAGCGCATGTTCGACCATTTCAAGGACAAGTTTCAGCGGCGGTACGGCGACGAAAGAGAGCATGAGAAAAGAGGACACGCTTTTGTTCACAACCTCCGGTGAGAGGAGCATCAAATACCGACGAGTTGTGCTTCTGCGGCGCTTCTCTTAAAGGACGTCGGCGTTTACAGCAGTTCAGCGTAGATCTTTATCTGACGGCTGGTTTCCTTGTCGCTGTAGGTACGTCCACTCCAAGAACAGAGCCGGGCTGCCCTTCTCTCTGGCTCTGAACTCGCTGTCGGATCGGACCATGTCGGAGCTGGCCACCATGAGGGGGAGGAAGCGAGGAAAGACCCCAAACAGAGGGCTCCCTTTCCCCTCAAAGAGTTACGAAGGCGTGAAAGTGCCCGAGTCACTTGACTGGAGGCTTTACGGTACGTATGTGCGATAAAATAATTTAAAAAGATGCATCTTCCTGGCCGGACGTTCCTCGCGTTGAACTCGACTCTGCTCTCGCAGGTGCCGTGACCCCGGTGAAGGACCAGGCCATCTGCGGCTCCTGCTGGAGCTTTGCCACCACTGGAGCAGTAGAGGGCGCTCTCTTCCTAAAGGTGAAAACGATTTTTTTTTTTCTCCACAGTCACTGGCCACATTCCAGTGTTTGTGACTGACGGGGGCCCCTTCCTTACGCTCTTTGAAGCCACGGTTGTGGCGGCTCATCAGGTCATGTTTTGCTAGATTGAAAATATAAATACTGTAGACATTTCTTTAAAGATGGACCGAGGATGTTATAATTTTTTTTTGTCATCTTAGTGGCAACAATTTTTTGCACAAATCAGCATCGGATGCTCCGTGTTTGAGATGCAGCTCTTTTGTCAACATTAAGCCTCACAGTGAGTGAAAAGAAGTCCTCTAAGGGGGGGGGGGGGGGGCTCACTCTCACTCACGTTGGACAGACTTGACAGTGTGTGTGTGTGTGTGTGTGTGTGTGTGTGTGTGTGTAGAAATTGAACTGAGTGTAAGCTTCGGCCTGCCCCGATGCTCAAAGGCATTCCTTCACTCGCGTCGCCGAGCAACTTCATCCAAACATCGCATGGTTTATTATGGGATGCGATGGCACCCCCCCCCCCCCCCCCCACCGAAGTTACCAACTTCTTTGACTCTCTCACTCACTCTCGATTTTTTTTGTCCTTTGCATCTGGCCTGCAGCTGTTTTGATTGGTTCATATACAGAGCCGCTTCCCCGGGGGGGGGGGGGGGGGGGGGGGGGGGGGGGGGGGGGGGGGGGGGGGGGGGGGGGGGGGGGGGGGGGGCGGGCAAAAAAATATGCTTTTCCGTGATCTCACAGCGTCTGCCCAGCAACCCGCAGACAACAGCTGGTGTAAAAATTCAGTCCCAAACCATCTACGTGTTTCTGCACGTGTATTGTACTTTAGAGAATTTGTAATCTGTGTGTGATCATGTTGTTGTGTTTTTTTTTTGGGGGGGGGGCTCTTGTCTTTCAGTCGGGCTCCCTGCAGGTTCTGTCTCAGCAGATGCTTGTCGACTGTTCCTGGGGATTCGGCAATAACGGCTGTGATGGAGGCGAGGAGTGGAGAGGATACGAGTGGATCATGAAACACGGAGGCATCGCCACGACAGAAACCTACGGAGCCTATATGGGAATGGTGAGAGAGGCGTACGAAACCCGTAACGCCAGGGCTCGACAGAGAGGGTTGCCATCTTGTAACATAAAAAATAGGGACCGTAAAATGTGCACCCAATTTAACAAGTTCAACAAGTAACCGGTGCCTTACTGGATTTATTTTTGAGGGACTACTACAGTTACAACTTCCTATGTGACTATTTCCATGATTACGTTCCTTCAAGAGAAAGATGGTTTCCAGTCCTTTCTGCACTACGGGGGGGGGGGGGGGGTTTCGGCGTTAACCTTCTGCCTCCCTCTCTCTGAGCAGAATGGATTTTGCCACATGAACACATCCCAGCTCACTGCGCAGATCCAGAGCTACACCAACGTGACGTCAGGAGACGCGGAGGCCCTCAAGCTGGCGCTCTTCAAAAACGGGCCGACGGCCGTCAGCATCGACGCGTCTCACCGCTCCTTCGTGTTCTACAGCCACGGCGTCTACTACGAACCGGCTTGCGGTGAGTTCGCCTCTTCTCCCGCTCCCGCTCTTCACAGCGGCTCGGTTCTTTCTCGCTCCCTGAACTCTGCGTGCTTCTCGTTTCTTCTCCAGGCAGCGCCGTCGAAGACCTGGATCACGCCGTGCTCGCGGTGGGATACGGCACGCTCGGCGGGGAGCCGTACTGGTTGGTGAAGAACTCGTGGTCCACCTACTGGGGCAATGACGGCTACGTCCTCATGTCGATGAAGGACAACAACTGTGGCGTCGCCACTGACGCGACGTACGTCACGCTGGCGTAGATCTCCTCTCTGCAGAAGTAAATGTTGACGCCACCGTGCGAGTGCCTGAGGGTGAACGACGCCGATGTGCCGAGGGTGTGGATGTCACGTCGAACCGTGCCGCTCGGTGTTGATGATGTGTTAAATGTTGCTGTCGGAGTAAATTAAGATGCTGCAATCAGAACAAGTCTGCTTTATCAAACGTGATTTTTGACAAGTTTATTGCTGGTGGCAAATATCTACGGTGCCTTCATTTCAGTTGCACAAGGTACATTTTGTGACATATTTCCACTTTTGTCTTATACTTTGTAATGTATTGCATTCAAATGCACTGGAATGGAATCAATGCAATAAAAAAAAAAAGAGGAAAGTTTTCTGTCTGCTGGCATGTTTTTATGATTTTATGCATTCAGAGCACACTGCTCTCAAATATCATTTTCTATATGAATCATCGATTTTAAAGAATAAAGTTCCTTTTGCCTGAGTAACAATCGCACATTACATGACCTGTGCTTCTGATCCATGCTTATGTATCACAAGTTTATACTTACAATAAAAGCCCTTTAACATTTAACGTAAAAGTAAAAAGTACTTCACAGATCCGAGTCATCATAGTTCAGAGTATAATTCAATATATTAAAAAGGGGAGGGACTTCTAGAAACCATGCCGAAATCAAATATTTCTTCACATGCGGATCAGTTGCATCCCATAATATCCATAAAGAAAAACTACAAAAAGAGCTACATTATTCTAACAAAAGGCTACATTCGGCGCCATAAAGGTAACTAGTGCATGCGATATCTCACCTGACAATAGAAAACAAGGCAGTGGCTTGTTCAATACAGCATGAAGATGCAACAAACACTTTTATACATAACTGTTACACATGTGCTTTTTATTAAATGTAGAAATGTAAAATGTATGAAGTCCTGATCATAGCTGCTTTGACGTGTCCGGATTCTTTACATCAGCAGAAGGTTTAGAGAGTTGAGCTCTGAGCTGATGCCTTCTAGATTTTATAAATATGTACAAATATGCAATCTGTGTATCTGCAAAGTCTTAAGGGGAACTATTTGTTCTTTGTAAAATATACCAAACCACATTGGAATAGAGGTGCAGGACGACGATTCCTGTGTGTTTACCTGCGTCTGCTGAAACAGTAGGCTGTTGATTTGCTTCGGCAGCACCTATGAATGCCTGCTTTGTGCGCCTGCATGCTAGTTTGGTGGGTGAAAAGTGTTTGGCTTTCTTGCATAGAGCTCTTAATCGGACGCTGACATGTAATTGCACAGAGGATGATTATGTTAAAGGGATAGTTCACCCCCAAAAATCCAAAATATGTATTTGTCCTCTCAGCTGTAGCGCTATTTATCAATCTAGAGAGAGTTCCTGAGTGGTGTGTATGATCAGTGGAGGTGTCCGTCTTCTCTACAATATAATGTAACTAAGTGGTTGATGTATGGAAGCCCGTTTCCGCCATAAAAATAAATAAAAAAGTCACTTAAAAAAAATAAAAAATAAAATAAAATAGGCTTTTTTTTGGGGGGGGGGTGTTACTTTTTTCCGACAAAAAAAAAAAAAATCTGGTCAGTGTTACAGTTACAGATGGATGCACCAAAAGTCTTGGGGGGGGGGTTTGGCGGAAAAAAAGTACCCCAAAAAATGTTTTTTTTTTTTTTTTTAAAGTGCCGTTTTTATGGCGGAAAAAAGTACCCCAAAATTTTTTATTTTTTTTTATTTTTAAAGTGACTTTTTTTTTTTTAATGGCGGAAACGGGCTTCCATACCCTATACTCTGATTATAACACACAGAGGGTGAGCAACTTCATTCTTTGCTCAGCTAGATATTACTCCACCATATCTTTACATAGGTAAAGGTTGTTTGCTGTGATATTAATGCTCTGACTGTAGCACCTTTAAGAACTATATCTGGTAACTCATTTTAGGCTGTACGATATGTGAACAATGGAGTGTGTGTGCAGCCCTTTTCACACAGTTAGGCCTGGCCCGCTAGACGTCGCAGCTCTTGCTCCTCCGTGCTGCTTGCCGATTGGCTCATATCCTCAGACGACATCTCAGGGTTCTCCTTGTTGAGAGGCGACCTGCGGGAGACAAGGGAGCTTTTTGCAGACGTCTTTACGTGGGAACGCTGAGATACGTATATCCTGCTCAGGGTCATGGAGGCCGAGCTGCAAGGTCAGGTTCTAGTACCTCGCGTCCCAGTTCTCTGCGTCCTCCACTGTGTCAGGAAGAGGTCTGTCGGCGGTTTCGGGCAGTGCCAGGGCCAGGACGGCACCCAGCAGCGGGGACGCCCCGAAGATGACCAGAGGAGCGGCGGGGCTGTGGTCGTGGAGTACGTTTATAGCGGGAGCCAACACACCGCCCACCCTCGCAAACATACAGGATACGCCTATTCCCGTTTGCCTGTAGGCACACAAGGGAAGTGGTAGGTATTACCCACAGAGACTTTGTGATCATGTGTGTACTGAAGTAATAAAAACACAGATAGATGTACCGGAGCACGGTGGGGAATATCTCAGCGGTGTACACGTAGATCACAGTAAAGGAAGCTGTTATGCCAAACTTCCCAACCATAGCCAGACCAGTCAGGATGTTGGGATGATCTACAGACCGGAGGGAGGGAAGTTATCAAAGAGACCAAAATGCAAGAACGTTAACGGTCCCGTCAGAACACAAACAGACGCACGGCGTCCAGCCTACCTGCGGGGACAACGAGCATGAGCAGACAGGCGAGCCCTCCGACCGCCAGAAACCCGCTTTGGGAGAGCCGGCGACTGCGCGGCAAGACGAGCAGGACGAGAGAACGAGCCGGGACCTCAACCAACCCGAACACAAACTGGGTCAGGTAGAGGTTCGTCCCCAACCTGGACACGCCCAGAGAGAGGCCGTAATACACCAGGACATTCACAAACCTGGGGGGCAGACGAAAAGATGGTAAACGGGATTTAGAATTTGATTTGATTTGTATATAGACACAAGTATGCATGCATGCACACTACACACACAACATTTACCAGATGTAGAACAAGATGATAGCCCTCTTTCTCATCTGAGGTGTTCGTACAAGATCCACCGCTGAATGACTCCGTTTCCCTCCACCTAAAATCGGACACTTTTCAACCTGGACACACGTAAACCAACACCTTTTAAAAGATAAAGGCTGGTAATATTCAACACTGTTTCTTATTTATTGACAAACCCAATGAAAGAAATGTTACAGCTGCAATGAGAAAAAAAATGGACTTGGGGTTGAGGAGCATATTGAAAAATGGACTGTGCATGGTTGGTTTTGGGTATTTTTTATGGGTCTTTACAGGTCATACTGCATGCAGCAGAGATACAAAATAAAATAAAATAGTGAACAGCTTAGATAGCCTGAGAGAGTATGGATGCAGAGAGACACACACTTGTACAGCAGGAGGTAAGACGCGTCCGTTAACGAGTGCCGCCTTGCGGAGGAGTGCGATGGCTTCCTCCCTTCTGTCGTTGGCCAACAACCATCTGGCAGACTGAGGAAGAACCCTGGTAGGAGATAGAGAGGGAGAGAAGGGAGAGGAGGGAGAGAAGGGAGAGGAGAAGGAGCAGACATGGGGGAGAAAGTCTCAGATATAAGGGCAGAGGAGGAAATGTGGATCACAAAGAGGGCATTCGTGCGAATAATACACAGACGGATCTGACGTCCGAATGCTCTTCGCTCACCATATATAGAAGATGAGCAGGAATCCTGGGGCTGATATGGCTAACTGCAACTTCCTCCAGTCTCGTATCAAGTATGCTACACCCGCAAGCAGCATGTAGCCCAGGCCAAAGGCGTAGTCGGTGATGATACCGGCGAGCATGCGCCTCTTGGTGCACGTCCACTCGGTGCCTTTGAAAAATAAAACAAAATACAGTGCAGGGTTTGGAAGGAGAGGAGAGGAAAGGAGAGGAGAGGAGAGGAGAGGAGAGGAATCACGGGGAGTGGGCTAAACTGAGGTGGTGGAAGGAGTGGCGAGGGTTTGTGTTGTGGGGTTTGGGCAAAAATAGCAAAAGAAAGCATGAGCCATTATAACACTTAAAAGTACGAATCACTGCAGGTGTGACAAATGAGATGACCATCCACCGCTTGTCCTCTCTGTGAACCTGTGCTTTGTTAGTTACCAAGGACAAAGGCATTGACGATGACTCCAGAGATCGTGGCGCCAACTACAAAGCGAAGAATCACGTAGACGGGGAAGTTGGGTGAGAAGGCCACAGCGACTCCAAACACGGTCTGAAGAGCGATGGACAGCAGCAGGACGAAACGCCGGCCGTACCTGAGAGAGAGAGAAAGAGAGAGAGAGAGAGAGAGACAGAGAGAGAGAGAGAGAGAGAGAGACACACAGACAGAGACAGACAGAGACAGAGAGAGACAGAGAGAGAGAGACGGGGAGAGAGAGAGAGACGGGGAGAGAGACGGGGAGAGAGAGAAAGAGAGACGGGGAGAGAGAGAAAGAGAGACGGGGAGAGAGAGAGAGACGAGGAGAGAGAGAGAGAGAGACGGGGAGAGAGAGAAAGAGAGACGGGGAGAGAGAGAAAGAGAGACGGGGAGAGAGAGAGAGACGAGGAGAGAGAGAGAGAGAGACGGGGAGAGAGAGAGAGAGACGGGGAGAGAGACGGGGAGAGAGAGAAAGAGAGACGGGGAGAGAGAGAGAGAGAGAGAGAGACGAGGAGAGAGAGAGAGAGAGACGGGGAGAGAGAGAGAGAGACGGGGAGAGAGACGGGGAGAGAGAGAGAGAGACGGGGAGAGAGACGGGGAGAGAGAGAAAGAGAGACGGGGAGAGAGAGAGAGACGAGGAGAGAGCGAGAGAGACGGGGAGAGAGAGAGACGAGGAGAGAGAGAGAGAGACGAGGAGAGAGAGAGACGGGGAGAGAGAGAGAGAGACGGGGAGAGAGAGAGAGAGAGAGAGAGACGGGGAGAGAGAGAGAGAGAGAGACGGGGAGAGAGAGAAAGAGAGAGAGAGAGAGAGAGACACAGACAGAGACAGAGAGAGACAGAGAGAGAGAAAGAGAGAGAGAGAGAGAGAGAGAGAGAGAGAGAGAACTTAAGTGACCACAGTCAAACCACATATGCCAAAGACTTGACATGTGATCTGGCTGCATGTTGCATCTGTATACAGAGTCGGAGGCTGAAAGCCAAGCCTACCTGTCGGCCATGGCCCCGAACAGCACCGATCCCACCAGCAGGCCGAGCATGTAGACAGACGAACCGAGACTGTTCAGTCCAGCTTTGTCACACACCAGGTCCCACTGGTAGAACGGAGACGAATAAAAACAACAAAAGAAGCTTTTATTTTTTCCATTTATAGACTTTTTTTTGCCGAAATGAGAACGTGCAGCACTGTGGAGCACAATGTTAACAGACGTGATGAGGGCCTCAAGGCGGGTCCTGCTTAATGCTGAGGGGCCCCTGCGTCAAAACGTGGCTTTAAAAGATGTAGTTCGACAGTTCTGGGGGACACGCTTGTTTGTTATCTTGCAAGAAAGTTAGCAGAGAAAATCAACACCATTGTCATTTCTGTCCTGTAAACAGCCAGCCCGATTCCACCGTGCACGAGCATGAATTTGGGGATGACTCTTAATTAATGTGCACATCAGCATCCTACTGTACCTCGGTGACTGTGGTGCTCTGGAAGGTGTCCTCGCTGTACACCCACCCGTGGCCACACGGCACGCGCTCAGTCCGGTTCCCCTGCAGTTGACCGTCAGAAGAGAAGCAGGAGGAATCCGAGAGGCTGAAGTTCAGCCCGAGTGTGCCGGGGAGAGAGGACCGATTCCCGCCAACCGAGACGGAGCCCTCCCGGCAGTGGTGGGGCGGCGTGGATCCGGTGAAGATGCTCACCATCATGTGGAAGGCGAGCAGGATCTGGGGTAAACAAATCCATACGTACAGCATTTTCTGAAACTTGCCGAAGCCTCCGATGGCAGAGAGAATCTGGTCGAAATTCATTTTATTTTTTTATTTTTTTTGGGGGGGGGATATAGGTCAATATCGGAGATTTGTTTCCAGGCTGGATGTAAAACACCCAGCAGACAGTTAATCAGAGGGGCGGACTGTTGTTCAGGAGGTAAACAAGGTGCATCAATTCCCGCGTGCATGACCCATCGTTAGCAGCCTCCAACATAAAAAGAAACAACGAACAGACATCAACTTCCCGTCGACACTCCCCTCCTTAACGCAAGCAGCTGCATCCGTATTCACGCGCACACAGGTCCATCACTTTTCTTACATGATGAGTCCCATACAAAAATGTGGAAACCGGTCAAATAAACTGCATCAGCTTGATGCCTGAAGAACTATGCAAAATGCTGTCCTCGTGTGATGTTTGGAATGTTAGAAAGTGAAAAAAAAAAATAAAACATCTGGTGGATGCAATGCATGTCCGCTGTTGTTTTGATGCTCCTGCTGTTTTTCCACACGGCGCAAAATCTGGAGAAACCCCACAGACATTAATGGCAGCTGGGAGCGCGCACGGAGTGATGCATGTGTTACTTATAGGGCAGGGCTATAGCCGCGTTACTGAATCCCATAAAAAGACGCTCCAATGCCAGACGCACAACCCACCGCTGACGCGCTGTGATCCTATAGGACAATGCATCTTTTATAACGTGTTTTCTTTGTTTTTTTGTGGTGTACACAACACACACACACACGCACACACACACACACACACACACACACACACACACACACACACACACACACACACACACGATACAGCTCTGCTATAAATGTGCGAGAAAACAGTGTGCGTCGATGTCCTCAGAGGCTATCTGCTGCCACCTGCTGTTGAAAGATTGAATTACAGCGAGACTCCTCCATCCGACCTCAGTCTGTCTGCTATCGCTGATGACGGATCAGCGTGTTTGTGATCTTTGATATAATAAGTCTCTGTTCCTGCTTAACAGTCAAACGTTGGTATGGTTTACAATCATGGCGGTCAGGCTGCTGCTTTCAAATCCAAATGCAGTTTATTTCTAGTTTGGGGCTATATGAATAAAATGTACTTGAACTGACAATACATCAATACCTCAAATGTAATATTTAAAGTTATTATTTACAGCTTTATATGTATTTACTGTATCAGCCAGTCCATTCATTCTGCATTCATTTCTTCGTATTGTTGACAACTTACAGACCACTTGACTTGTATACTTGTTTATTTTAGTTGTATTCCTGGTCATTAGTGCTTTATATTTATATATATATATATATATATATATATATATTATGTTTATACACAGATACTTGGCTAATAGAGGTGAGTCTGACTTATTATAAAAAAGGAAAACATAGTAATATGATAACTATTACTAATTCAGTAGGCCTATATGATTTTCTGAGTGCATAAACTATCGATGCGCAATTATGTAACACACGGAACAGACTTGGTACACTATACTTCTACTTGATTATTGATTATTACAGGCCAATAGAAACGCTGACAACACTGTGTTGCTAAAAGGTTAGATGATGTCACCCGATATCACCATAATGCATAGAGTTGTGTATAAAGTAGCACAGAGCTCAGGTCTGAACCAGTAAAACCACTGATCCCAGTAAACATCAAGCACAGATCATAAATAAATATCTATCAAGACATAATGAAGCCAGTAATCATCTGAGTAATCTCACTGAGCAGAACCATCGTGTTTTATTTTATGTTACACTTTACATTACACTTTGCAAATAAATAATGCAGTCGGTTACAACATTGTCAGGTCCAGAGTAGTGCGACTGACTCCCAGATTTATTTCTAAAGCGCATTTAAAGATAACATCAGTCGACGGAAATGAGGTATACAATCAAAATAATAATAAAAACAACACAATAGAACACAAACGACATTAAAAGGACAATATATAAGAATATAGAATCATAGGCAAAGCCAGAGACATAAAAACGTGTTTTAAGACGGGATTTAAAAACAGACAATGTGCCTCACGGGCAGCTTTGGGAGTTTTGAGGGCTGCAGTCGTAAAGGCACGTGACCCCTGTGCTGGGTGGGACGTACGGTTTTAAAAAAAGAGCAGAGATAGAGGTTGTTAGAACTATAGCCCATGTGATGATTGGTGTAGAGAATTAGAATCAATTCTAAAAGAGAGCCGCTGAAGGGAGGCCAGTTTGTCTGCTTGTTACCGTTAAAAGACGCCCTGCAAGCGGGAGAGGGAAGCCTGGCAAACACCAACGTAATGTTGGTGTCATGACAGAGGTTATATGTCAGAGATGAAAGCACTAAATATTAAAAATGATCTGACCGTGAACAGCTTCAGCTGGAAAAGGAGAGCTGTTATGCCTCAGCCACGTTATTCTGTTACTCTCTGGAGAACAATGGATCCTCTCTCTCTTTTCAGGTTCGCTGGTCAAGTGGGAGGAAATCACTGCAGCAGATTCATTGGAATTAGTTTAACCTTTAAGTCCGTAAAAAATGAAAATGTTCATATAGTATGTGGATGGAAGAATGTTTTTTTCCTGCATTAATAATCCACTTTTCTGGGGAATAATGTCTGTGTTGATATAATGTATTCAGGCCTGAATTAAACGAGTAAAAACTGTGAACTATTAAAACACAATGTAATGTATTATTGTGATGACCCGGACGTGGGCTTCCTACTTTTACATGTGCGTTATAAAAACGGAAGCGTGTCCCCTTCCGGTTGTGGGTGCTCGTGACGTCACCGACGCTCGATTCAGACCGGGCTGGGTGCTGGTTTTGGGTGTCTGGACGGCAGCGGGCAGATAAACCGTCAAGTCAGATGGAGTTCACCAGGAAGCAAAAGCGGAAACAAATCGTTCCCTTTAAAAATAAAAGCACAAAAGTCTCTTTTTAAATTCCCCGAAATGAACAAAAAAAGACTAAATACATCTTGTGGCGTTCATGACATCTGAGCATGTGAATCGCTCTATAGCAGATTATTGCACGTTATAGATAAGAACACTACATTTCCTGCCTGAGGCTTATTGGTTTATGCAGTTTTTGCACGTTTTATTCATTCTGTTGTTTCTTCACCTTGTTGTAAAGCACTTTGACCTATAATATATAAATACAATTGTATTATTATTTTTTATCACATTTTATTCTGGACATTGGAGCTCCTTTTCCTCGGTTGTGGTTGCTTGATATGACACTGTGACCTCCATAAAAGTATGTACACATTGGAAATACATGCTATGAATATGAGCTTTTCCAAAAAAATATATGTATATCTTTAATTTAGTTCGGATCACTCAAGACACATTTTCACCTTGTTTTAAGGGGTTAAAATCCTTTCACCGATCCTTTCACTGATTTTATTGTGAAGGGGGTGACCAGAAGTCGTGTTTATCTCCTCCTGGTTGGCTTCACAGTGGTGAGGAAAGAGAGCGAGAGAGACAGAGGGAGAGAGAGAGAGAGAGAGAGAGAGAGAGAGAGAGAGACAGAGGGAGATGGCTGAGGGGAAGGAAGACTGGACCGGGTCAAGAGCGACTTTGGAAACCAACATAAGGTCACCTTGATCATCCAGAGCTGTGGAGAGAGTCCCTAGAAATAGCGCAGCGACCCCCCCCTCCCCTCCCCTCCCCGGGCCTGCACACAGACTGTCTGACAGGGACCGTTTTCTACCTGCTCATCCAAAAAGGGGACAATCATCAATATCCGCCGATCTCTCCTCCCTGAAGGATTCCTCAACTGCACCAGAGTCCCCTTTTTTTTGGGGGGGGGGGGATTTTCTACCAAAGAACGCGCGTCACCGCACTGACTGTGAGTATATAGCGCGCCGTGCCGCGATGCTCTTAAAAGGCGATGTCATGCATCGTAAGGTCAGCTGATCGTGTTCTGCCACACTTATCGTGTTACTGTTAGAGACGCGAATTATGAAAACACAGAGCCGCATCCGATGACGCGACCTTCTGATGTCGGTGAAGCCACACCCTCAGACAGACGGCATTCAAATAGCGGCGTTTGTGCCACATGCGTGAATGAACCCTGGCCTATTTACCGGGGATACGGCCAGCAGCATGATCGTGATCAGCAGCAGCATTCACTGCAGGACAGTCATAGTAGTCATGTTAATGTAACTGCTTTTGATTTTTGGATTATTTAAATGAACTATCACCCTTATTTTCTTTCTCCTAACTGTCAGATTCCCAACTACAGATCAGTAATTATTATAAATCATTGCACTTATTTGTCTTCATGGAGATCTTTTTAAATAACTTGTACTTTTTTTGGAGATCGTGAGGATAAGGAGTTTTTTTTTTACAAGTTGACATACGTGCTCGAGAACACAATACAGCAGTACAACCGTCGCATGGGAAAGACGTCCCAAGGTTGCAGAGCTGCTACACAGGGAGAAACAGAGCATGTGCGTAAAAGTATAGCCCTCACATGCGTTGGCCTTTTATATCAGATGCGCTCGTCCCTATCAGCAGCCGTCTTTTATCTTCTAACAGGCGGAGACAACCTGTTCTCCGTGTCTATTCATAGTCTCCATCGCTAGCGGTTTGATCTGACACTCGGGTGGATTTCGTGAACCACATCTGTGGTGCGTTTATCCGACCGTGTAGCCTGCTGCGCATCTGCAGTGAGCCCTGCAGAGTAGAGACGGAGAGCTGCAAGGTCGCTTATGCACGAGCACTGCTCAGGTACAGGGGGATCAGGATCAAACTCTTACCGGGGGTCTCCTTCAGTGGTCTGTGCTGCGTGGGGAGGGGGCCTCGCTGGGTCACATGGGAGATCAGGCTCGTGGTTCAAGAGTTTGTCTCTTAAAAACAAGAGATGTTGTTTTTCATGCACTGCTGTATTTTAAGATTTGGGGTTATTTTGCTTCCATAACTTCTTCTTACATTACAGTTATATAGCAGACGCTTTTATCCACAGATGCTTTTTATCTATCTACACGCTGTAGGCACAATTTTGGGGTTAAGTGTCTTGCTCAAGAACACAGTGGCTAGTGGAGCAGGAGATCGAGCCGCCGACCCCTCTGATTGAAAGGCGTCCCTGCTCTCCACTTAGCCACGGTCTTTCAGCCTAGGAAAGGAAACGAGGAAAGAAAGCATCCAAAATACACACTTCAGTGTTTATTTGATATTTGTGTTCTGTCTCCGTCTGTAGATTTATCCTAAATCCTACAAAAGTTACCATTAGACAATCACTCATTTGCATATTTAAACATACAATTTCAGAAGAAGAATTCCAAAGGTTTTTATCATTCATAGCCTGACATTTGATCAAGCTATTCTATGGCTGTTGACAGTATTTTCTGATTTATGGAGTCATAAAAAGAGATGTCCAAAGTCCCCCCAGTAAAATCCTTTGACTCAAATATGTCAACAGAAATGAACCAATCATTTTGAACCTTATTAAGACGTATAAGTTAATGTCTCGAGAGCCGCTGCTCTGTGGTTTTACCTGCCTGTCGGAACAACCACTCGGGGAGAATTTCCCGTTCACGGATCACTTAAAGTACTCTTTCACGATTTCATATATCGGGTGTTATCAAGAGCTGCTCTTAACCCCCCCACGCGCCTTCTTTCATTTCCCGATAAATGAAGAGTGGTGTCTGCAGTGCATAGGCTGTGATTTATTCCGCCTGCTGGCAGGCAGCACAGTGCCGACTCAGCACTGGAAGTTAAAGACTCAGTCAGGGGAAGAGAGAGAGAGAGAGAGAGAGAGAGAGAGAGAGGCTAATTGATTGAGTGTGGACTCCCCCCCCCCCCCCCATCTCTCCTCTCCGGGTCGCTGTAGCTGCCGTCTCCCCCGTCTGGCGAGGTGGATCTGCTGACCCAGTGGAGCTACCAGCTCCAGAGGCCCATGGCCCCTGTTTCTCTCCACCAGTGAGAGGTGAGCCAAGCTGGCCTCCCCGGCCCCCTCCCCGGCCCCGGCCCCAGACCTGGACCCGGACCCGGATCCCGACCTCCACGCCAACGAGGAGCAGTATGTGAGCGAGGGCGACCCCAGCCAGCTTGACACACACCCGGCGCCGCCGCCCGACTGCAGGGACGCCGAGACCATCACGGGTATGTGTGTGTGTGTGTGTGTGTGTGTGTGTGTGTGTGTGTGTGTGTGTGTGTGTGTGTGTGTGTGTGTGTGTGTGTGTGTGTGTGCGTGTGTGTGTGTGTGTGTGCGTGTGTGTGCGTGTCATACTTGATTTCAGTTTGTATTACGGAGAATCCAGTGAGTTGTAAAAGAGTTTAACCTCAAACATAAAAGGATTGCATCTTCGACTGAACCGAAAACAGCAACATCTCCAAATATAGCTCCAGAGTTTACACGTGACATTCTGAATCTTGCTGTTCCTTCTGGGAAAAAAAACACAAATGCAGCACTTCTTTAGAATTTAGTTGAAATTCATCTCTTTGTTGTTCTTTTTATTACCTCAATTGATGTATTTAAAACACTTGTTAAGCAGAAAAATGCCCCCTGTGAGTGTCCACTGTTGGCTGTTTAACACTGGATCATTAATGTGTTGCAGCTGGTTTGAGTGCAGCTCAATACGTAATTATGAGGTGCTAAAAGCGTTTGTACGAACGTAATCTGCAAAGTAACTCAAAGTGTCAGAGAGGTGAAGTGGTGAAACACAG
>NW_027176445.1:25000-64825 GCF_023349555.1 Cebidichthys violaceus
CGAAAGATGACCTCTTATTGGTCTCAGTCGGGTTGTTGAATTCTCTTGTTGTCTCTCCCTCGTCTAAACCGTTCCTTTCCGTCCTATCAGGGATGTCCAGTCTCCAAATCTCCACCATAGCGGAGGAACTGGCTCGTAAGACTGAGGACGCTTCCCGCCAGCAAGAGGAGATCACGCACCTCCTCTCTCAGATAGTAGACCTGCAGAAGAAAGCCAAATCTGTGAGCGCACGTGAACCGGCACATGGACTCAAAGGGTCACGGTTATCGTACTTTGCTCATTTCTGCTAATTCAAAATGTGTGTTTCTAGTATGCGGTGGAGAACGAGGAGCTTTCTCAACACCTGGTGGCAGCTAAGGATGCCCAAAGGCAGCTTACAGCAGAGGTAGCTTCCAACATCACTGCCCTGTCTTGACCACATTCCCTTATGGTACCAGACACTTTAATTCCAAAAAGATTACTTTATTGTCTTCAAACAGCTCCAGGAGTTGGATGAGAAGTATTTAGAGTGTATAGAGATGCTGCACGAGGCCCACGAGGAGCTGAAGAACCTGAGGAACAGGAACTTCCCTGCAGGGACCCCTCGCCGCTTCCATCCTCTGGGACTCTACCCGATGGTGAGGGAGTGTGTGTGTGTGTGTGTGTGTGTGTGTGTGTGTGTGTGAGGGCGTCCGTAGATGTGTGTGTGTGTGTGCCGTCGTCCAGTCCTTCACGAGGAGTGTGTTCGTGTTGCAGGATTCTCTGGCAGCTGAGATTGAGGGAACAATGAGGAAGGAGATGAGCCTGGACGACCCCGAGTGTGAGGAGCAGAAGTACGTATGGAGTAAGAGTCCAAAACCAAAAGGGTTTTTACGTTCTAGAACTCACGTGTTTGGTTGTGCGCAGGATCCATCGGAGGCGCGTGTTTGAGACGGTGAAGAACATCAACCAGACGGTCCGCCAGCGATCGCTGACCCCAACCAACGCCAACATCCCGGGCTCCAACCAGTCTCTGTCGGCGCGTACGTCACCCCAGTCCAGCGGCCTCTGCACACCTCACTCCAGCGTGTACGGAGGTGACGTCAGCGGGGACGGCGTGGCCCTTGACAACCGAACGCAGAGCATCCTGATGGAGACGGCGGCCAATCAGGACAGGTAATTAATAGGTTAGAGGGGACGTTGATATCGAGGACAGTTTTCTACAGACATCTACGTGAATCAAAGAGAATCAAGATCTGTCCCCGTTTGATCCGCAGCAGCGCAGAGGGCCGAGAGAAGAAGGCCAACGGCGCTGAGGACCTGCGGCTCGCCCTGCGCCGCCTGTCCCTGCGTCGGCAAAACAACCTGAGCGAGAGGCGCTTCTTGGTAGAGGAGAGGGAGCGGAGACGGGGAGGATACGGAGGTCTGCACGATTCCCTGGTCCAGGAGAGCCCCTCGTTGACCCCCTCGGAAAGCATCATGTCCCTTGGGAACCTCCACCTTTGGGCCTCACGAGGGCCCTACCTCCCCGACAAGCTCCAGATCGTCAAACCGCTCGAAGGTGAGGGCGAAAGGGAGGGCGGGGCGAGCCGAAAGGCGGGGAGGAAGTGGGAAGGCGAGCTGCGCCGAGGGGCCGGGACAAAGAAAGGGAGCGAGCGGGGCTGGGGGACGGAGGGGGAGAGGTGGCTGGAGAGCCACCGCGGGCGGACGCTCAAGGGGGAGAGTGGGAGGGGTTGGGGCTGGGCGAGGAAGACCGGAGCTGGGATAGAGAGGGAGAGAGGGAGGAGGTGGGCCAGAGAGCGAGCCGGGAGCAGGAAGATGAAGGGAGTGAAAGAGAGGCCTCTGCCACTAATGCTCTTCAACTCCTTCTGGTCTCTGATGCACCATCACAAATCCGGCAGCTTTGCGTCTCCACACAGCTATTACAAAGACACACAGCCGAGGGGGTGGTTGTAGACGGGAACGCGCTCCTGGTTACGCCAAGGCGTCCAAATCATCTGCCTCTTTCGACTGAGCCTGACCTCCCTCTGGGATTAGATGGACATGAGTCCGGTTAGTGTAAAACTTAACCAGCGGTTTAACGATGTCACAGCTGGTGTTTTTACTTCGACACCAGAGAGCAGCAGCAGCAGCGGCGGCGGCGTTTAATTATTCCCCTTGTGATTCAGTGTTGATTTAACCTTAAAGGTGGCTGTTGTTGACCTGTGCTGCCCTCTGCTGGTAATACTTAATACTTCAGGTACAAGCACGGCTATATACACACACTTATATATGTTCTAGCATTTATATATTTCGTATGTGAAGCACTACAAAAGTACCATGTTATGTATATGATTGAGTGATATATATATATTATGTACAAACAAACACTCAGAAAGACGTGAAGAAACCCTGCGATTGCTTCTGTTTACGTCTCATTTGTTTATTTGTATTTACACCTTCTCATCTCCTATACATGCATTATTCTGTCTGTACGTGTTTCTTTACCGTTCATCATTTAACTTCCTGTTTTGTTTGCTCATTCTGTCACTGCTTGCTTCCTCCGTTTCAAATTCTTCTCGTGGCAAAATAAAAACCTTTTCTCACTCTACGTGCTCCTCCACTTCATTTGCATTCGTTTTTTTTCCTCTGCTCTTCACCGCCTCTCAGCGTCTCTCTGTTCTCGCCACCTTTGTTCGTCATCTTGATCACTGATGCTCATTGTGTAGCATTTCTCCTCTGTTTTCTCACGGCTTGTCAAAAGTACTTGTAATTATTAGCATTAAACGCATACTTTTAATGGTTTTAATGGCATAATCTTGTATCAGCCCATATGCTAGTGCTGTATGAGATATCTACATACATCTATCTGTCAATTTGTCCCTGCGCCAGTATCACAAAGCCAATAACTACACATGTTTTATGTTAGATTGTTAGTAAAGCCTTTTAACTGAAACCATGGGACACATTGTGAGCAATGCTGTCTTTTCCGGAGAGCTGCATATCAAAAGCAGTCATAAATAAGTGTGTAGTTTTGTGTTTGTGTTTGTGTGTGTGTGTGTGTGTGTGGTTAACGATATTGAGTACATTGCAGTATTCATGTCTCTCCACCAGGCTCTGCCACGCTGCATCACTGGCAGCAGTTAGCCCAGCCGCACCTCGGTGTGATTCTGGACGCCAGGCCGGGAGTCGTGCCGAAGGGCTACCGACCCCTCGAACTAGAGCTGGAGCAGGTCTGTGTGTGTGTGTGTGTGTGTGTGTGTGTGTGTGTGTGTGTGTGTGTGTGTGTGTCTGTGTGTGTGTGTGTGTGTGTGTGTGTGTGTGTGCGAGAGGCTTCTGAGTCCGTATCTACAATGTGGTCGTGTTCATGTAAATGCATCTCTTCATGTTTACCGTATGTACAGCTGTGTTGGGTTTGTTATGCATCATGTTAACAGCATTAGTTGTATTTATTTAGTATTTATGGGAATCTATCGGCAGACATGGAATATAATATTAGTATAATATTAATGTATGTTTTCTTGGTGTAATTTCACACTGAAAATAAGAATCTTTAAGCTGCCATGTTTCTACAGAAGCCCAAAGAGGACAAACCAAACACTGGATCTAGAGCGGGCCATTCATGTGTTCATCGCCTGTGCTGCGTTTCTCTGCAGGTATATCCGTGGGGTGGCTTTGAGGAGGAGGAACCGGGGGAGCAGTACTTCCAGAATCTGCCCACCTCCTCCGCCTCCGCCTCGCCAGCCGTGCCCTCCACCTCCGGCACGTGTTACGCAAACCTCGGGCCGCCTCCGCCCAGCCTCCTTCCGCCTTCTCCGCCATCCCCGTCCCCATCGCCACATCTCAGCAACACTGACATCCTGGGTGAGGATTCTGTACATTTGAACATACTGTATTTATGTAGTTGGAACACAGGCAGTGTTGTTTTTAAATTACTTCAATGCGTTTGCCTTTTACTTGCAGCTGCATACTACCCAGGCAAATGCATGGCCCACACCAGCTCTACCTACACCTTCACCACGTGTCGGATCCTCCACCCAACCGACGAGCTGACGCGGGTCACGCCAAGGTAAGTGGTGCCGCTTGAAAACGTTTGATCTCCGTTGATAATCAACAACCTGCAAAGTTTTGCTTTTTCTGCTGAAATCTGCCGTATTCAAACAAATGCCTTATTGCAAAAGTCATAATGAACTAATGTGCTTTTAGAAGAACCTCCTCTCCTCTGTTTTGCTTTTAAAAGCGACTAAAATGAGTTTTTGTATTACATTCCATGTGTTATAATAACACTAAAAATCAACGTATTAATGCAGCGTAATGTGATAACATCCATTCGGAGTGCTAAATGTGCACTCTGAAGGGACGTTATCTGAATTTGACTAAATCCCACTGGACAAATAAAATCCAAACAGCAGTCGCTGAGGTGGGAACGCGTCCAAGAAAACAGCATTCAGTAAGACAGTCGGAGGGCGCTAAATAATACATGCAGGTGCTTGTGGTTCCGAGACACTAAATCCTCTGTGCGTGAATAAAATGTCAGTTCACAATGACGAGGTTTCCCTTTTGTTTTCCAGTCTGAACCCAGTCCCAGCCACGTCCTCCTGCGTGATGACCAGCACCCTGTTGGGAACTCCGGCCGTTACACCCTGCACGCCCCGCAGGCTCGGTCTCAGGCCGTCCGAGTCCTCAACTAACCTCAGGCACGCCCCCCCCCCCCCCCCCCCCCAAACAAACCAGAATATTACTTCATTTAGAGCTGTTTTCTAAAAATAGGTCTTCTTTCTACTGTAAGCAGATTGTTGTTCGGGTACTTTTACAAAGCAAGACATGTTAGGATCAACGTAACTTTTAGTCAGTGTGACGCTGACTCTCATTTGTTTTTCCCGCGTTTGTGCAGAGATGCAACGCGCACCACCAGCACCTCCCTGGGGTTAGTGCGCCTCCTCCAGGAGAGAGGGATCTCAGCGGCGATGTATCACCAGAGCCAGGGCCTGGAGTACGGCCAGGGCAACGGAGGAGTCCTATTCAGCACCTCCATCACCCCCAACCGAGCGCCCGACCCCGACCCCCTGCGCCCCTCTACCCCTCCCAGCTCGCCCACGGGACAGGGCGCTTCGGCTGTGCCAACGTCCGCGGGCTTCGACTTCAAGAGCCCTTCCTACGACAACTTCCTGGCCTCCAAACCGGCCCGCTCCATTCTGAAGGAGGTGACGGGGAGGATGAGGGGCAGGCAGAGAGGCAAGGATTGCGAAAGCCAGACGGACGTCAGCGTGACCGTCCACAACCTCAACCTGCTGGACAAGGTGAAGCGGCTGGGTGTGGCTGGAGGTCCGGGGAGCAGAGCGATGAGTCCCGGCCCCCCCATGCTGGGGCCTCTGGGCGGGCTGCGCAGATCCGGCTCCCCTTTCGGGCCCGACGGAATGAGGAGGAACCCGAGTTATCCATCCATGGTCGGGGCCAGCATGGCCATGAAAGCCCCGGGGCCCCAGGAGTAGTCTGGACTGCTGCTGGCCGTTAGAGAGTAGGAGCCAGGCGGGGACCGACTGTTGATCAGTCACCTGGAGCCCAAACACTGACTCACACTGTTCATACTGTATGACAACAACTGGCCAGTCTCTCGTCACTGCTGTGGTTCCTCACAGATACTATCCACGCTTTAGTGCTTTTAGGAGGTGACTCCAGGCTAACCGGAGAGGGAAAACAAATCGGCGACACACAAATAAATAGCTCATACCAGTTTATACATACAGCCTATGGTTTACGCGGAGGTTAGCCCGCTACGTCAACGGTGCACATAAAAATGGCCGTTGCGCTACACCTTCTACTCTCATTTTATTTCTATGGCGCCACATTATGCAACCAAGGGCTAAAAGGCTAACACAATGCCTGTAGCTAGCTAAAACCATTAGCATGTCAATGATTGCAAGCTAATGTTAGCTGTGCGTTGCAGCTAAGAACATATTACTGCACAGCTTTCTGATTTATCCACAGTACATTATAAGACAAGTTGCATTTTGACGAATATGCAATGTTCTAGTAAAAACTTAGTTCTGTTGGTAGTTCATCCCACCACACAGCAGCTTTCAGACTTTTTTTCCCCCCGTTGTTTGCTAGCCTGTTTGCTAGCCTCGACACAACGTAAAGATAATGGAGAGCAGTGAATTGTTTTCCTCCTCCGGTGTGGGCAGGACTTAATAGTGCTCTGTCTCAAAAGCCCAAATTATTTCTGATATATGCAGCCATGCAGATTTGGTTTCATTTCGCTCGTATTATGAAACATCTCAGAGAATGTCTCAGATGTAAGTTTTGACTCACATATGTAAAAAAAATCTGGGAACATAAAACCAAATTTTATGTAATTAAATTGTATTTAATTGGGTGAACTGGCCCATTAAAATCAGAATATCTATATATATATATGTATATATATATATATATATAATTGAGATATCGCCCACTACTGTCCACTCACATCCCTGCTTTGGAGACTGACTCTGCTGGCTAGATGTAGTACTCCCACTCTTTTCTGAAAAAACATTCACAAAATCCCACTCGCATCCAGACAGCTGCACTCTGTTAAATCTGCCATCGCACTAGTTGGCTCCATGTAGTCTCTGTAGCACTAAAACACGCCTTTCTTCTTCTCCATTACTGGATTAAGATCCACCATTTTATAAACGATTAAAAACTTTACACCAAATATGATACGTCACCCTAACCTTCACTCTCCCCCCCCCCCCCCCCCCATCAGTCTTACCCCTTCTTAAATCCCTCCTGAAGGGATTTAAGTCCGACGTGTCGCTTTCAACAAATCATGAGATTGATTTTAAGTCAGTTTTAAAGATACTTTGGTTTAGTTTCCTAATTGGCCATTAGACAGGGAAGTTGTCGCGCCCACTGAACGGGACGGATCGATGCGCTGAGGCCTCGGCTCACAGAGACGACGGAGAGAGGGATGAAGGAAGTGGCATATCAGCCATTTTGTGGTCGGAAGCTTTTTGGAGAAATGAAGCAATACAGTGCCTCGACCATCTATTTTTTTTTTTATTGTTTATGTTCTTCTCGCGTTGGACTAAAGGTGGCGAAGAGCCGTTGTTGCGCTTGTGTTTATCTATTTAAATAAATCCTATAAATTTAACCTATTTTTTTCTTTTTTTGCGCTCACTGTATTTACTGTTCATCACGTCACTAAACTGTCAGTAATGGCTCACTCATAAAGGAATCATTATAAGAACCACACGTCACTGTAAGTAATTGGGATAATCATGTAATGAGGTTTTCTTTTTCAAAATAAAAATTCTGTATCTGAATTGTATGGTTTCTCCGTCTCTCTCTCTGTGTGTGTGTGTGTGTGTGTCTCTGTGTGTGTGTGTGTCTCTCTCTCTCTGTGTGTTTTCCCCTCCTCCAGCAGATGGAGCTCACGAATAACCAGAAATCAGTCAGTATGTGAAGCGCAGCGCTGTTTGTCCGTCTGTCCACACTGGCACAGTCATAATCCATTACCCGCTCTCCATCTGTATCTGTTGTGCTCTGAGGGCTGCTTATTAAACCTCTATTAGCCGCAGGGTGAAGGAGAGGTTGGCAATAATCAAAACAAAAAAAAATGCCGCTCTGGCAGCTGGGGGAGTCTTAATACGACGAAATGAGACAAAACTCTCGTTTCAAATGTCATCGACGTCTTTCTCCGTGGATGTTTGTCCTCTTAGCGTAACATTTTGGTGATGTGATTTATCACAAGATCAAATCCGCTGCCTCCTGAGGTCAAACAGGTCATCCACCCGTCGGGTGCAAACCGGATCCTCTTCTGAGAAAACGCAGGAATCACGTCAATTGGTTGGGAGCCAGTGAGATCAGCGCTCTGATAATGTCCCAATGTGTTCAACATTAGGCGTTACATGAATATATTACATAAAAGTGAGTACTTTTAGTGCGGTTCTATAGAGACGTCGGCCATTTGTTCCTTTACTTTGGTCCAGACTGAAATATCTCATGTGTGACAGCTACTGGATGGACTGCCGTAAAAAAAAAACATGAATTCATTGTTACCAAACAATCAACTTCACTGATTTTCAGTCGGGTTACAACCGACACAGAAAATAGTCCAGCAGATAACCAACCAAATTAGGTTTTTTTGGATAAAATGAGATTTAAAAAAAAAAAAAAAAACACTAACATCTGGCTCTTGTATTTAGAGGGAAAGTTCTTTTATGTGTTTATTTGCAAGGGTCCCCATTAGCTGGTGCCAACGGCACCAGACGGCCGTCACACAGTTTGAAAGACGGACTGAATAAGTAACAGATAACTTCTTTCTTCTGTGTATAAACCTGTTGTCTGGTGAGTTCTACGTTCATCGTGATATACCAGAGGGAAAAAAAAAGCAGAAAGACACTGCTACTCGTCTAATGGCAATGGGAAAGAAGTCTATTCCACGCTTAAACAATAATAATAATAATAATAATAATAATAATACATCCGTTAGTTCGTAGGTCTACATGCAGGAGAAGATTTCATGGGGCTGTTGGTGTCATGAAGTGGGTTGTAGCTAGAACCTTCTCTGAGAGGTTTGGTTTGGCTAGCTGTTCCCCCCCCCTGATTCCAGTCTGTTTGTGCTAAGCTAAGCTAACAGGCTGCTGGTAAGCTTCACATTTACCGATTTTTTTTTTTTTGTGGTATTTTTTTTTAGTCATGAACGCTTTCACATAAATATCAAGAGGCGATAAAAAAAAAACCCTGCGACATATTTTTGAGCTTTTCACACAGTGAATAAAAAAACCCAGATCCATTCGTTCTGTTCTTGCCTTTCACAATAAAAGCACTTGACATATTCTGTGCGTAACTGTTTACCAGAGGCAGATTCCCTCAAGAGTATTTCCCTCAAAGGAAACAATAAAATAGCTTATAGTAGCTTCGACCATACATGAATTTACCACAGACACACTGCCAGACGCTGCTCTGGGTTGATAGGAAAAAATGAAAAAATTCTGCATTTTCGTGCCGTTTATTCCTCCCCCAAAAAAAGTGACAAACAACTTCTTTTCCTACATCACTATCTTTACTACATTTGCTGTAATTTGCGAGATGCATTTCTATCTTGTGAGCTTTTGAATATCTGAGGTTTTCGGAGAACACTCCGCTTCCCTGCTTTCACCATAAGTTCCTGTGTTTTATACGCCAGTAAAAAGCCTTTGAATTGAGACGTACGTGGAGCCAGTTTCACAGAGGATCCAGGAAGAGCCCGGACCATCTGCTCGTCACCGTTGCTGGATCTTCATTACAGCCGCGCTCTTTGGAGCTCATGTTCCTTTCATGAGTGTGTGGCTTTTGCCCATTAGCACACAAAACCCAGAAGCACTTACGCACACGTGCGAGCGCCCGAAACCGCTCCACGTCGCCAGGCTGCACATGGCGTTCGCCTCTTCAACCTTTTCTTTTGGCGTCATTGGTACTCATAGCGGATATCCACATCTACACATCTGTTGGTGCACACACACACACACACACACACACACGCACACACACACACACACACACACACACACACACACATGCACACACAGTGGAGATATTTACTGGCAGTCCCACTGAAGCCTTTAAACCTTCTCAGAGCCTTTAACTCTCAAGTCGGCCTCAGATCTTCAAACAGAAAGTTTGAGTCAATTCCCACGGCACTCTCGGAATCTCAAGTCGCTTTAAATTTCTGATTCATGTGAAAACCTCGGTCCGGTGTCATCGATGCCCAACACACACACACACACACACACACACACACACACACACACACACACACACACACACACACACACACACATATATATATAAAGACACAACAAACCCTCTCTTTCCCCCCAAGGCGTTCAAAACCACTCCTCTGAATAATTCACCGGGTCTGCTTTGTCCATCGATCCGTCGCTGCACCTCTCACTCACGCAGACACATCTTTCACTTAACACGCCAGGCCAGGACCGGCGTAATGGTTCCCCCCCTTCATCACGATTCAGCAACCGCCGTGGATCCCCCTCCCTCCTCTTTCCCTCACCAGTGCCTTCTGCAGGTCGAACAAATACAAATAAAAACACACATATAATGTCGAATCTCTTTTACCGCCTTTGCCCTTCAAGAAGTTTTGTCATTTTCTCCTAACGCTAAAATTTCTTCATAACACCAAAATCACTCTAAAAGCTGTTATCGGAGCCAAAAGCAATCATTAGGGTTTATTTGGAGCCTGCTTTAATAATTCAAACTGATATCAGTTCCTCCAAAAACGCTTCAAAACCGTTTCAATATTTAGCGCAGACGTTAAAGCTCGTGACGATCTCGTTGCTCTTTTGAAGACATTCTCCCACAGCTCCTTGAACGATGCGTTCACTGTCTTTCATCTCCTTTGTGCTTCTGCACGCTGACCCTTTAGCTCCGCATCAGACGTCTCTCCCTTTACAGTCGTCAACCCAGCAGCATCATTACCCGTAATCCACACCGTGGTCCAGCAAATTTCGCTTTCATCTGTTTGTTTGTTTTTTTTGCAGTGTAGGCAAAGACACTGACCTCTGGACACCGGAATAGAAGTCTGGAATCATTTTGCTCCCTTGAATAGCAGAGAGATGACAATACAATACATTTAGTTTATTACACGCAACAATTAATGTTACAGAAACTAGATCCGGCAGAGGGTAACAAATGGATGACCAGTCCCATCTTTCATGGTGATATGGCGTATAGCAAAACAAAATCCCAAAATACATCAGAATATAAAAATAAGATATGTTAACTATCTGGAGGGACACGGTCTGGATGTGGCTTCAAATACAATACTCTTTACAGTTCTTCTCAGACACATTTTAAAGTATGTAAAACACGCTCTGCTATGATTCATATTGTATTTTAACATCTTTTCTGAGGTAAAAAGAAACAAAAGAAACTGAAAAGAGGCTGAAAGCTCATCTGATCTTTTTCCCTCATTGAGAAACTCTGAATCTTCGCTCTACATGCATAGTGTATTTTCAAAATAAACTACCGTCTTCACAGGACATTTAGCTTTAGGCAGCGACACCACAACAACTGTTGTGATAACATGTCCACTTTAAGGGGACACGAACAACTGTTGTGATAACACGTCCACTTCAAGGGGACACTAACAACTGTTGTGATAACACGTCCACTTTAAGGGGACACTAACAACTGTTGTGATAACACGTCCACTTTAAGGGGACACTAACAACTGTTGTGATAACACGTCCACTTCAAGGGGACACTAACAACTGTTGTGATGACACGTCCACTTTAAGGGGACACGAACAACTGTTGTGATAACACGTCCACTTTAAGGGGACACTAACAACTGTTGTGATAACATGTCCACTTCAAGGGGACACTAACAACTGTTGTGATAACACGTCCACTTTAAGGGGACACGAACAACTGTTGTGATGACACGTCCACTTCAAGGGGACACTAACAACTGTTGTGATAACACGTCCACTTTAAGGGGACACGAATAACTGTTGTGATAACACGTCCACTTTAAGGGGACACGAACAACTGTTGTGATGACACGTCCACTTTAAGGGGACACGAACAACTGTTGTGATAACACGTCCACTTTAAGTCAAGCTGGACATTTTAGGGGACAATAAATTTAAGAAAAACACAGTTTTAGTGCTACAATCTTACACGTGGGAACACTTTAAACATCTTCCTATGCTTCCCAACATTTCCTTGCCCAAAGGAATAATTTCTGCAGCAATTTTGAATTTTGGAGAAGGAAGTGGCAGACACAGAAAACATGTATTCAAAATGAGTCTGGTTGACTCGGTGGAGTGTAGAGAAGAGGAAAAGGAAGAAATGAAATTGGAAGGATTTGTTTTATCCAACAGAAAAATCTGCACGACCCCGATTTTGGAACGTAATAAGTCTTAATGAAAATTTGCCCTCATAAACTATCACCAAAATGACTTTTAGAGCCACAGTGTGTGTGTGTGTGTGTGTGTGTGTGTGTGTGTGTCAAGAGTCGTCATACATGCTCACGCTGTCGCCGCTAACGATGCTCGCGATGGATTTGGTTTCATAACATCAGAATACTAAGATCTTCTTTTTGACACCTGATGAATGTTAATGGCTCCGATTTCAGCAGCATGCGTTGCGTCGGAAGAATTCATATTCAGAGTGTGACATTTCCAATCTTTATTCAGTCCAGTTAGTCCCAACACATCTTCACACCATCCCGATCTTTTCCACTCAAAATGATAAAGAAACCAGAGGAAAAACCCAGAAACAAACAAACCTTGGACAGTGAGAGCTTTTCTGCAAAATTTGGCATATGTATATTGCATTATTACAGTTTTACAAACAAATGTACAACAAATACGTCATAAATCGACTCTTTATTGTGAGACAGTGGGGAGCCAGCTTGCGTGGGGTGTTTTTTTTTTTTTTCTTCTCCTTCTTCTCCTTGCGCCCGTACGCAGACGTCTGAGCCGTGACTTTCCTTTACGAGGAGTACTCGTACTCCTCTGCGCTGCGGCGGCCGAAATCCATCCACCCCAAGTAGTCCCTGTCCGCTATCCGGTGGTTGGCGCTCAGTCCGTTGCCTCTGTTGTTCGCCGAGGAGTTTCTACGCACAGAACCTGGGAGGAGGAGAAGAGGGGAGGAGGAGGAGGAGGAGGAGGAGGTGATAGAAAGAGTGGGTGGAGGAGGAACAGAGCAGGAGGGAAATTAGTATTCCTCAGAGTTTGTAGAGCGGCTAAAAAAAAAAGCAAACTTCACTGGGTTTGTTTTTGCTGCTTTTGGTTTGTTCCTGCGTAGAGGCAGCTGGAGGAGGTTGGAGATGCGGTGCAATAAGAGAGAGAATGTGATTCTTTTATTCTGTGAAACACTCCGACGGAGCTGAAAGGACTCATTTAGTTTCCTGTTAGAACTAAAAACATTCATTCTATTAAATCTGGTGGCAGTTTTGGGGACGAGACACAAGCGATGCTCTCACCATCGTCTCCATAGCAGCGAGTTTCTTACCGAATTATCTGGTGTTTATGCTCTTCCAGAGACTAAAGTGTTTTCATCTTTGGTTTTTTTAAAATGTTGTGACGCCGGTTTGCTTTTTGGACATTTTAATTGTCTCTTTCTCGTCATGTCTCTCACCGAGATAAAAAAAAAAAGAAAGGGGGGACGTTCCACCACCAGCTGGACTTTAGGGTGACAACGTACCATTACCGTCTCCTTGTGTGTCCATGCATGTACATTTGTTAATGTGCGGCCTACGGGTGTCTATTCCCTCGAAGTGATCATCGCGCCCTCATTTCTTCTTCTTCTTCCTAACACACACACACACACACACACACACACACACACACACACACACACACCGTGACCTCCCTTCTTGTAAAACAGAAGTAGGAACGCTACCCTTTTGGTAATCAATTGAGCGCTAGCAGAGATGCTGTTTTCACTCCACCCACATCCTCCTACGCAACACACACACACGAGCATGCACACACACTAGGACGGACACACACACACACACACACACACACACACACACACACACACACACACACACACACACACACACACACACACACACACACACACACACACACACACACACACACACACAGCGTTTAAGTTCCCTGGTGTGCGGAGAAGATTGGCTGCAGAAGGCTCGACAACGACACCTCCTACACCGAAACATGCAAGTGAACAGCGAGCACACGAACACTGACACCCACAAACGCACACGCACGGCTACACAAACACACACACACACACACACACACACACACACATCCCCTTACAGCGCATATATATCGATTTCAACGTGCCCTTTGACATCTCATAGTCTTCACTTCGTCTGGCTGAATGGTCTGTTTCTGCATTTATTAACGTGTTCTGCTGACGCTTATGCAACGCCAGATCATAAACGTTACAGCTTGAATATGTAAATGTGGCTGGAGACGCAGAAAAACTTTTTCCTTTCTTCAGAGCACCGAGAGAGAGTCTTCTTTTCTAGCCTCTGATCTGATGTCTGCAGCCCTGTGACAATGAGACAGTTTCAGGCTACTTGTTCTGGACACGCATGACGCTTCCAGAAGCCAAAACAGAAGATTCAGGTCTTGACGTTGAGTGAGTATGTGTGTGTGTGTGTGTGTGTGTGTGTGTGTGTGTGTGTGTGTGTGTGTGTGTGTGTGTGTGTGCGCGTGTTGTGTCAGAGACGTCCACACAGCCAGAGAGATCAGAGCGCTGAACAAGAGGAACTATGACAGGGTTGATCTCGGGGGGGGGGGGGGGGGGGGGGGGTATTGAGGAGAATGACCGGAAGGCTGCGCACTCTAATACGCGCTCTTTCAAACCACAAAAGCTTTTCAGAGCCACTAATTCATTTTACAAAGCTGTGCTGTGCGCTGATTCCAGTAATTAGCAAGATCATGGGGAGGAGAATGGGAAGGGGGGGGGGGGGGGGGGCACACTTGTCTCTGAAAATGAACCTACTTTGCAAATATATGTAGTTGCCAGATGTTTCTCTTTACGCACTCGCATTCACAAACATCTACCCCCCTTAATATCCTTCAAGATGCTGCAGGTGTGCTTCTTCTCACACACACACACACACACACACACACACGCACACGCACACACACACACACACACACACCTTTCCTGGAGGAGATGAGTCTCGCCAGCAGCTCGCTGAGGTTGGCTCGGGAGTCGGCATCCTCCTCGGCCAGAGGGAGAGCCTTCAGCTGGGGGGCAGAGCGGCTGTGTTGGAGGTGGGGCTCTCCGAAGGTGTGGGTGTCACCCTCGAGGAGAGCTGCTTGGACACAGACAAAATGAAGACGCACACACACACACACACACACACACACACACACACACACACACACACAAGGGCAGCTGTTAGATCAGGAAATGTACTGTCGTCTTGTTTCTTTGTTTTTAAAGCCCCGCAGTGAGAAGTTGATACCTTCAGAAGCGGCGGAGCGGTGGCCCTCGTCTAGAGGCTGGGAGGAGAAGGGGAGCCCCAAACAGCTCGTACACAAGACTGCCAGCACAACGCACACACACAGCCCTGCAGTCATCTAGAGAGAGAGAGAGAGAGAGAGAGAGAGAGAGAGAGAGAGAGAGAGAGAGAGAGAGAGAGAGAGAGAGAGAGAGAGAGAGAGAGAGAAGGAAAAGTTTAATGAATCCGAGATGCGTTCTCCTCTCCTCTCCTGACTCAACAGTCATCTTCCACACTGAGAAACCACAGCTGAGCCCGTCTGACAGACAGAGCGCTCTCTCTTTCTCACAGTTGTAGCTCTGACTGCGCCGAAAGATAAAGAAGAAAAAAAAAAAAGAAGGGGAGCGTGAATCAGAAACAGCATGAATAATATTCACACCGTCATGCGATGGGCACGGCACGCAACACAGCCGTGGATTAGTTGCGTCTCAATTTCGCCGGGTCAAAGTGAGAGTCTCTCATTTTGTCACAAATTTGCGTTCGGGGGTGGAAACTGGAAATAGGTTGAGTAAAATGAAAAATAGGAAAGCATGTTAATTATTTCAAATCCGAAACCTTCTAATCATTTTAGAACAAATACACTAAATGTTATGGTATTTGCATACATATTGCTTTTTACAAATAAATCCAAGGCAAAAATTGACCAAAAATTGTAAAAATGCTGCATCTTTTTTTTCTTCTTTCATTTCTATAAAAACTGCTAAAATGTCTGAATCCCAGATTATAAAGAAGAAAAACTGTTTTCATATTAAAAACACATGTTAAAGCTCCGGTCTGTCACACAACAGAAAAAGAAATAGCGGTTTCCTTACCTTGAGAAAAGAGGTTCAGTGTCAGAGGAGTGTGTGAGAGTAAGCAGAGCACTTCTCTGTTGAGTGGGAAGGATGCCCTTTTTATACTCCACGCTCAGCGCCCTGTGTGTGTGTGTGTGTGTGTGTGTGTGTGTGTGTGTGTGTGTGTGTGTGTGTGTGTTGCCTCAGCGTACATCCTGTGTATTCCTCCGTGTGTTTGCGAGCCTTTATGTGAGCATATTTGCTACAATCTCAACAATGCCAACAAGCTCGCTTCAGTTTTATCGTCTTTATTGTTTGCTCATCGTAAAAAAAAAATCAGAAGCCGCCTGTTTGACAACGCTTTGACCAAAAGCGTGTGTGTGTGTGTGTGTTTCTGTGTGTTGACAGGGAATCATCTGGATTCAAAGTATCTCTTGAAATTGATGTTAATATAAAGTTTTTCTTTGTTTGACTGGAAATAAGTGTATTTTTATTAAGTATTACTGATATGATACACATTTTAAATGCTGCCACGAGAAGCGTGTGTGTGTGTGTGTGTGTGTGTGTGTGTGTGTGTGTGTGTGTGTGTGTGTGGGTGGATGATGACTGTGTGGTCGGGCATGTGTGTGTGTGTGGATCTGTACACACACCCACACATGCATTAGTGGATGTTCACACTTAAAAACAAATGTGTGTGTGTGTGGGGGGGTCAATTTAACAGGTGACTGAGCTCCGACTGAGACATCTCCACCATCCTCCTCCTCCTCCTCCTCCTCCTCCTCCTCCTCCTCCTCCCCCCCCCCACAGCACACAGGATTAACCCGGCTGATCGATCGGGCAGGTGTAGCGAACCGGCCCGTCACCCGAGTCGATAGCCAATCATCAGCTCAATGTTTGCGTTAATGAGGCCGACGGCCCGCTGACGCCCGACAGGATAGAGATCTCTGTCGCGGCGCCGGAGATGTTTTGTACCTGCGGAGACAATGTGGACAAGAAGACGTTAACTGAGGGGAACCACGGAGGAGGAACAAACACATCCTTTTACTGCTGTGGTCTAATTAGGAGAGATAAATGAGCGACGGTGTGAAGCTGTTCTCCACACACACACACACACACACACACACACACACACACACACACACACACACACACACACACACACACTGTGTGAGCTGTACTCAAAGCAACCCTCCATGGAGCGCTGACATTCAATGAAATATGGATCAAGTGCTCATTTGCTGCCAAATAAATGACGAATAACGGCAATTACATCTGTGAAGAGTCCCGGTTATAATTAGCGGCCGCTCCCCCGACGCTCGAGTTGAACCGCTGCCAGTGAGGATGAACGACCATCATCCAACTGTGATGGATGAATGAATGAATGAATGAAGGGTTGCCCCCACGACCAAACGCCAAAGGATCGAGACCCGTTTCTCAAATGGATTAAAAAAAAAAAGACTTATGAACGATTGTCTGAACCGTAGATTTAACTCCACAATCACACATGTAAATATACCTGCAGTCTACATGGTTAGATGCTTAAAGCTGCCCAAATCCAGACCTTTAGACTGACAAACGGTTCAAATGACTCGCGTGAGAGAAGTCACTCTGACACTGCGTCAGTACCAGCTTCAAACTGTGCCGCTACGCTGAACGTAGCCCTCTGGCGTCGGTTTTTGGACGACTCGAGGACGGCGTGTCAGTTTTCGTTATCTTTTCAAAATAAAGGTAACTTAGCTAGGTTTAGGAAAAGAGTGTTACTGACTGACCAACAACTCTCGTGACTAACGGTTCACTAGACTAAATATCAACGTTTACTTTTAGCTTCGCTAGGATGCTAACAGCGGTCTCCTTGGTGAAAGTCTTGACCTGCGTGGACTATTTCGCTCTTTTTACTACGTCAGCTGGTCCGACCGCCTAATAATGACGTGGGCGGTTCAGACAAACCGTCGATATTTGGGAAGTTGGGCTTGAGGTTGTGTTGTTTTATCGACTCGCTGTCGCCGTTCTGAACTTCAATAGGCGATAATATGTCCACGTTGTGTTTTCAGCTTGCTGCAGCGCCTCCAAGTGGCCAAAAAGTCCATAATATGGGTTTAAATCATAGACTCGCATAAAGACGGATGACATAACTTATTGCAAGCGTCACCGATGTTTTAAAATAGTAAAACAGAACTGCAGCAGCGGGGAGGAGAGACCCGAGAGAGAAGCTAAGCTAACCCAGCCAGGACCTGAGGCCACTCCACTACCCAGCATGCTCCTGGGCTGTCAGATTATTATTTTTTCTGCCCAGAGAATTGGTGTTTATATTCCTTATGATGCTAAATTTAAAAACAATGCACCACAGGACTGTACTCGTGTTGCTTCATGACAATAAATCATCCTCCAATCTTCTTCCTGAACAGCCCTGCCGTGTCCAGACACAGTCGGATTGTTTTCTGCATTTGCGTTGCCAGACTGTGTGCTTACAGCGTGCCCGTTTACTGGCGTTTCTGGGTATTAAAAACATCCCAAATTTAATTCAAACCGCCTCCAGGCTCCCGGGTTAAGAAGCTGCGAGCCGAACTCTGGGCCCACAGCTGCCAGTCGGGAGCGAAGAGTCTCTCTCTCGATCTCGTCGGCTCTCGGAGACATCCTTTAACTTTTCACATTCGCGGCTTCGCTCCGGTCGGAATTAATTAACCGTGCGGAGTGGGAGGCGTGCATGCGTGTGAAATGTGTGCGTTCCTGAGCTCGAGACGTGGATTCAGTGCTGCCTCGAGGCAACCTGTCGAGCGCGATCTCTCACCTCCCAGCGCAGGTGAGCTACTGAATGTCTGAAATGCACGCGGCACGCATCTGGACCGATAAATGCTCGTTAAAAAAAGCGACTAATTAGTGACAGCGGAGAGGTTTCTGTGAAAAAGAGTCCGACTGAAATCTGCAATTACGAAGAGAGACGGTGAGAGACCCCTCGCAGAGGGCATTTGGCTACAGCTTTGGTTTACAGTCAGTAAACAAGCTAAATAATGCAAAGATCTATTAGCGTCTCAGACGGCGCTCAGCGAGGGCCGGGTGATAATTAAATAGGATAAGCTGTCGTCTTAAAGTGGACTCATAACGCGATTGAATCATGAATCGAGAAACAATGAAACGGAATAATAGTCGACCGAATGAGATATATTTGAGGGAATGCCATTTAAAAAGTTTGTTAGCCGTCAGTTCAAAGTGATTCACAAAGTGGACTCCAACTGGCAACCCTCCAGTCACAAGCTTCTCCGACTTTAAGGGGGAGTCACCCCAGGTGAAAAATAAATAAAATAAACAGATATCACCATGAAACTTCCCCAGTTGATTACTGAACTTAAGACTAATATTTTTTGTATTACATGTTTTCTGAAAATGTATGTTTAAATATGCAGATTAGACACCATCTTATCTAGTAAGTGATACTTTGTGTACATTTCCAGAACAGAAATCTGAACATTGAATAAAGCCAAGTTCAAAATTCTTGTTTTTACAGAAGGATACCTCCGTTTATCACTCCATAAATCAGAATAATAATGTCAATACTAAACATACTGCCTCGATTTTAGGAATAAAATAAGCCTTCAGAGTCTAGATGGGAATGAAACTTCCGTTAAAGACTTTGTAAAATGCCATTAACCTACACATGAATAGGATAGAGAACATAACTATAGACAACCGTAAAACTTCCCCGGTCGATCACTTACATTAAGAAAATTATTCTTTTGAATTGCAAGTTTTATGAATTTCTATGTTTAAATATGCAAATGAGTCATTATCTAAAGCTAACATTTGGTGAATTCAGGAGAAATCTAAAGACGCAAATACACAAAGTATAACGGACACCTAAATGTGTATTTTGGATGTTTTCTTATAGTCTGAAAGAAGAAATTCTATGGAAGCAAAATAGTCCAAAAATCTTAAAATAAAATTAAAATAAAAAATAAATAAATCGCCCAGCTCCATCTCAGAGGACCAGTGAGGTCTCTGAGTCTCTTCACATTCATAAGCTACCTGGCGGTTGTACCTGTCGAACCGATAATGACATCTGCCTCATGTGAACCGTGGTTCTCCGTGTGTCGCAGTGCCTCAATTTAAAAGCTCAGCGGGAGCCTCGCGTCAGCGGGAACGCTGCATGCCGTACGCCCATCTGTTAGTGTCTAGAAGAATGTCAGTGTGTGTGACCGACCAGTCATCGCATGCCCAGATTAATCACTTTAAAAATTAAATAAGTAAGAGGGAGTGGAACCTGACTATGTGATTTTAAGAAAACATTCTTTAAATAATCATAATAATAAAATAATGAAGATTTTATTTCGATAGCACTGAGACATGTAAAGTAGTAGAATGAACACCTTAAATGTAAAAAGTTTTCTTTCCACTAGTCTGAAAGAAGACATGTTATGAGGACAAAATGGCCTGAGGATGGTTGGCAGTGTGAGTGGGAAGAACAGAGCGTTGGATTTTCCAGGAAAACAAAATGAACGGACACAAAAAAGGAGAACCATAAAACCCTCTTCATTAGGTTTATCTCTCTGCAGACAATTAATGAGAAGAACTCTTCTGGTGCACAAAACACATGGCCTTCCTCCATGTTCCTGGAGAAAAAAATAGACCAACCAGTCTTCTGTTGGTTCCAAAACCTTTTATACTTTGTCACATGGTCTCTGTGACCAATCAGGGAGGAGCTCTGGGATTAGTGCCACTTTACCCCCAGGTGGCATGAATCTCCCCTCATTTGGAGCCAATTAGTCAAATGCACTTCGGTAAAAGACATTAATCAAACTCACCTTCTCAAGAAGCATGAACAAAACATAAATATAAATACTGTTAGTGAAGAGAAACAAGTAAACATTTCCTTGTTTGGAAAGGACACACGGTACAGCAGTAAAAATGTCAACAAAGACATTTTAAAGGGGAAGTGCGCTCATTCTTCTTAAAGGGACAGGAACGACACACAAGGGAACGATCATTTCTCAAACGTCACAAGTTCTCAATTTAAATGTTGAATAGATGAGTGAGAGGAATGTTCACCTTCCTCTCTCGGCATCGACTCAAAAGAAATATAAATATATTGGTGATGGATGACAGCGTTCCTGATTACACTTCTAAAAATGCGACTTTTGTGATCAGGCGTGCCAGATCATACATACATACATATATATATATATATGTATATATATATATATATATATATATATATATATATATATACACAGTATATCCACGCGTCCACACTTTGATGCTACCTACCTTACCGGATCAGCTGATCAGATATATTTTGTGGTGAAATGAGTGACGGAAGACATTTTGTTTCCCTCGTTATTTTTGCTACTTCAGGCCTTTACGCACCAGAGGCGCGACAATAAAATGGCGCAGAAATGCAGAAATACATGCCTGTGAATATTTCGCATCAACGCTATTCTAACCGGCATTGATGCAAATTGAGATTTTTTTTTCTCAATACAAGGTTTGAATAGACCAACTACCGGGATGCTATTGACCCAGAGTGGCGTCTAGCAGTCTGTTTGAGGTGCATTGTTCTATAGCCTAAGCTGCTGTTATATATAATCAAGTTGCCTTTAAGCGAAACGCTATGAGGTAATTGGAGTTCCCTCTAATTAACAGTTATTGTGTATATGTCCAAGGCTTTTTTTGTAAACGGTACGGTTAAAAGAAGTAATAAAGGACCAAACACTGACTCTAGCGAGAGTTACCTGCAGGCCACCGTAGTTCTCTTGACACGCTTGAGGGGTAATCGGTTGGTTGCAATCTGCAACCTCACTGCTCAATGTCACCAAATCCCACACAAAACAACACAAAAAAAATCTATCAAACTGTAACATTGATGCTAAATAAATGAGTTCTTGTATGCAGAGTGGTCGAAGCCCTAAAGCTGCATCCTCTCTTCCGAGTGCCGGGCCGCTGCAATCACACACTTGTACATGCATGTGCGTTTGCAGTTATACAACTTCAAGCACACACACACACACACACACACACACACACACACACACTTCGGGTTATTGATGAGTGCCAACGTGTGGACGGCGCTGCCGGCTGTGTGGAAACAGAGGTGGTCCGGCAGCACTCGAGTCGCAATGAATTCAGTTTCAAGTGCGTTGTGTGAAGAAAAAAAAAAAGACGACAACCTGGACCTTCAGAGGACGATTTAGACACACCAAGAAACAATGGATCAAGACACATCCAACCATGCAGCCGCTACAAACTGGCCGCATGGCTGGGAATAATAAAAAGTGATTACACGGCACCTTTATGCCGATTCCTCTCATCTTTCCGTGTATCAAAAATCAATCTTATTTTGCACATAAAAAGAAATCGTAGAATGAAGGAGGAAAAGTTATTCAGACTGAGATTCTGTTTCCAGCGTCTCCTCCACACGCGGAGCTTTTCCATTTTCTCCGCCGGCTGCGGGGTGTCTTCGCCGCGTCGTGTGAATGAATCTCCCCGGTCGTGGGCAGGACAGGAAGACCCATCACACTATGTGCTTCACATCCATTGTTCTGACTCAGGGGATGATGAGACCGAAAACACACGCCTCGGCCCAGCAATGGACCCATTATGATGGAAATGTTCACATGCATTATCGTGTGCAAAATTGCTCAAATCTCGTTCCGTAAGTTCCGCCGTGTTCTCCTCCTGTCTCTTGTAACGGGCACACCAACGCTCAAAAGATAGAACTGTTGTAATAGAGCAGCTATTTCGTTGACGTTTGATTCCCTCCTCCCTCGTGGGTCAGTTTACCGAAATAAATTAAACTCACCTTCAAACAACAGCGGGGTCCTTGTGTGATGCGCTGTGAGGATCCACGATTTAAGACGTGGAAAGACTGGTCCTTGTGATAACTTAGTAATTAACAGCGAAGCCAGAAACTTCAGCTCTGTTAAACTCAAAGGGTTCCGGTCAATACTATTGATTAGCGTTAATGAAAATATTGTTTCGCCTCTTTCAGACTCTATTTGCCGGTGAATAAATGCTACAACTAGCGCTCGCTAACCTGCTGCTGATTAAAGTGAAGGAGCCACCGATGACGTCGTGGACCGCTGCTTTGAAGCCTTGGCTTTGGCATTTTGGCCGTCGCCATCTTGGTTTTTTTGCAACCGGACACGAAAAGTCGGAGCTAAGATTTTTTTTAGGGCGCCAAATATGTTACGATTAACTTTCATGAACTGAAAACGCCCTGTGAAAGTACTACTACCAGTACTAACTATTTATTCTTACAGTTCCTTTTCCTACTGAGCTGCTATTGAGAATAGAAAAAGTTTCAGCTGAGAAGTCTTCCTGACTGAAGCTCCAACCATCTCCGCCCTTCTCATGAATCCTCTTCTTCGTCATTTAAATCTGGTCCTCTAGCCATCTGGATCCAAAACCGATGTGAACTGGGCCTGCTTAGCATTAATACACACACAATAGGCTATTTATGGCTTAATTATATCACATGGCACACTTGTGCCGTATGGGAGCAACTCCGTTCGTGATGTTCTTCCACCCATTTCTTTTTTGAATTAGATTCATCACTTGCCTTTGTGTCAGAGCCGTCAAAGCACATCAGCTGAATGTAGCACGGAGAACCCGTAACCTGTCAGATCTTCAGCACGGTGTTTGGTGTTAATGCTCCAGCTCTGGTTTGTTCTGTCAAAGGACGGCGGTGAGATAAAAGGTAAAGTGGTTCTGAGAAAAAAGGAGGGAAAATTACAGCTTATGGCAGCTTTTAAACATCCATTAACATCAATTGCATGGGGAATGGGTTATTTCACACTAGAATTTGCAGCTTGATATAACTTCTATGTGGAAAATCCGACTTTATTCTCTTTTCACCGATGCGTTGCTTGTGTACCACTTAGCAGAAGCATTTACGAAAATATACATAATGGCCGTTCTTGCGTTAACCTTTAACATAACACACATGTTTCTGTCACCAGAGTGACTATAATCACTATAAAAGTGTGGACCTGTTGCCTATCAAACAGAGCAAACATTGATGAACCAAAGATAGAACCACAATTATATTAGACTCCAAATGCAAAAATACCCAAAATACCAAATGTGTGCATTGAAGAAACAGATTTTGTTTCCACCGTTATTAATGACAACCTGTGCTAACCACTGCTACAATGTCGTAGTGGTTAAAGATCTATAGTTTCATCAGCAGCATGTATTTTATATCTCCACAGAGCAGCCAGGTTTTTACCCTCGGCTACTTTCTTGCAAACGGCTCCTTAATGTCGTGATCTTCGGCATATTGTCTTCATGACTTGTTGTGTAACAGCAACACTTTCTTATTTAGAAATGCTTCTGTGGACCTTGCTTTTTATAAATAAGCATGTACTGTAGATCTTTTGGCCTGTGACTCTCTGCAGCTTCATACCACAAACCGCCCTTTTTAAGGTGAAGAGCAGCTCTCAGTGAAACCAGCCGATCGGCGCTTCTTTGACGGGCAGTTAAGACGAGATGTCCGGGCGGGGAGAAGCTGAAGCTGCGGCCGCAAGTTTCAAACACGCCAAAATATGTCACCGTCACGGACTCGGACAGAGAAAGCGACGTCTAGCAGGAAGATGTTCCCTGCGCGTCCGAAACGTGTGAATATTTTGCATCCAAAACGGGGGTTCATGAAATCCATGGCACATTTCTAAACTCTGTGTAATTAAAACGCATGAGTGAGACACAAAGAAGTGACACATCATTCAGGATGTTTTGTGATTATAATGAAGCTAAAACCCGTATTATTGGTGATGTGACACACCAGTCAGCTTCAGGTCTAATGACATCAACACCTCTCTCTCTCTCTCTTGTTGCCTGGGAAATGCCATCACCTGTATGTGCGCCTGCATGTCTTTGCACAGGCGTACGTGGACACAGGGAGGCATGAGAGGCGGGTAATTGTTGCTCCACCGTGGCCATTCCGTGTGCCTCCTCTGGCTCTGCTTGGTCTCAATGCTGAATTATAAATGACCCTGTGGTGCGTCAGTGAGGACAGAGGAGAGTGGATATAGGTTACCCCCACTGAGCAAACACAGGCGTCACACGGAGGAAAGATATCCGTGACGACTTCGTTCCCTTCGCTTTTACTTAAGAGTAACCGGCTCCAATCGCAGTGGCTGTGTCACGGTAGTTTCTTCTGACAAGGAGACAAATTAAACAATCCGTCTCTTTTCGTCAGAATCACTGAAATCTGACTCACCATGGCTGCAAACAGATCCACAAAACTACATAAAAAAAGAAATGGGATAACATTTTATTGACCATGAATTTTTAGAGGCATTACGTGTAGGAACGTAAGAATCAGTTTCAAACTTTAGATGTTGGGGAACAGGTAAATTACAAAGCATGGGTTAAAAGTGCAAATCACACACACACACACACACACACACACACACACACACACACACACATCATAACTCCCATCTTGTTTTATATTATTGGGCAAAATTAGCAGCTGTCATTTGCCGGGGGATAAACGTAAGGAGGGGCTGCGTGCCGAAAGCTTTATCCTCTTGTCAAATTAAATAAAAGTGCTGCAATAAGTAGTGACAACTCTTGTTTTGGTGTTTTCACACTGAGGAGATGCACTTTTTTCCTTTTTTGTTGTTGTTTAGCCGGCAACTGTCAATTTTGCCATGTAAAATAAGGACCGTCTTAGATGTAGCTAGTTAGCAAATTAAGCTAACGTCAGCGCAATGGCATCACGTTTCCAGCAGACTCATTTCAAAACGTGAATCTTGTAAAAGTGGTTTTAAGGTGCAGTGTGCAGGATTTGGCGTTGTCGAGCCGTGATGTTGCAGACTGTAACCAACTGAAACCCGTGTGCCAGAAAGCGCCTAGGAGAACCGTAGAGCCAGTGTTAAGTTTGTCCATTCTGGGCTACCGTAGAAATATCGTTGGCAGCACTGGAGCTAACTGCTAACTTCCGGAGGTTGCACAATGGTGCGTTCAAGCTCTACTGAGTAAAATTAAACGTAATCATGATGTGTTTCAATGTTATCTTGTAAAATTTAATTTTTTTGCAAGAAACTAGAATAAAAGAGACGTTTTCACAGCAACATAAATAGATATTAGAGAAGGAATTATGACCTGTTTAACTTCTTAACATCAGCTCCAAGCGGCTTATAATACATCATTAAAATTACGAATTAATTTTCATGCAAATAACACTATAGATGACTAAAACTAAGTAAAAGGATAAGTAACTTTGAAAGCGTTTGAATTGATTTTTCAGGACGATGATAAAAAAGTATAAGTCTTGCGCCGTGTATACCAGCTATAACAGAAGAAAGCAACAAAGGTGCTGATCAGATCCGTGACCTAAAGCCCCGATACACTCCAAACTGTGAGTTCTGTTGCACCTCTTCTGACCTAATGAGCGTCTATTATATAAGGAGCAGTGAATGGTTTTACAGCCTCAGGCTTAGGTTGCATGTCCCCTTTGCAAAAAAAATCATCCTCACCGGTTAATGAGCCATGAATACGCTCTTGCTCTTGTATTGCAGCGTAGAGCTAATTAGTCCCATGTGTTACGGTTATGATAACGTCAGATCTGACTGCTACATTCTAATGTAACCCTCTTTGGCTTCATTGGGTTTAGCCAATGACCAATTTAGTATAAGTAGCCTTTTTTAAGAAAACAGCAAATTCATGTCATATTTTGTAAAACGACTAATGCATTTTTTTTTTTTTTACAATAATTATGTTTTCCTTATGCTGAACAGCTCACCTCTCTTTTCATTCGCCAATAAATCACAGTAAATGTAGCTTTGATTGTACTCTTTTTTTTTTTTTGATCTGGGACAATTTCACTTTTAATTGATCATATTTATTATGACGTTCCTCTAATCCTCTGAGAAAACATAAATGAAGCTCCATAACTCACGTCACGGCAGTTACGCACAAATCCATTCGACAAAAAAAACTAAAACATTAAATATTAAACATGAGCCATTCAGATTGATGACCGCACATGTGCGTACTGCATACGAGTCGCACGCTTATGCGGGAAGACGTTCATGTACTGTAATGTGGATACCTGTGATGCCAGAAGACATTAGCCAATAAAAGGAGATAAACAGTCATTGGGCTTAACTCTCATCGAGGGAAACCATTACCCCTTTACAAAATAACCAAATATTGATCACCTCTGAAAGGAAAGGATCACTTAATTAACATCACGTAACACGGTCTTTGCATGCGCCGGAGGAAAAGCATGATGCCGAGTGATCCTCTGAGGAGGTAATGAACACTACGCCTGTTTACTCTGGTTCTGTTTGTCCGGCTGAAAACAACATTATTTAAACTCAGGCGGCACCAAATAACATCAGCATCAGTCTGCTCGGAACGAGCGTCGGATATGTTTGTTTCTCCACAGAACCGGTGACATTTGAAAATGAAATCCCATCAACAGCAAACAACCCCCCCCCCCCCCAAAAAAAAATATTAACATCTCTTACCAAATAGCTCTGCTTGGAAAATAACAGAATGAACCAAATCGTCATCATATGATCATATTCCATTATCATGTTATTATAAGCCGAATGGTTGCAACCTGAAGGTTACAGTTTATTACAACTTGGGTCTTGTTTTCGTAGTTTTCTTTTTTGTTCTGATGAATCAATAAGGCACACGTATGAGTATTTGTATGCCGTCTAAACCAAACCAAACTGCATCTGGTGTCTGAGAATAATAATAATAAATTCAGAAAAGTCAACAGACTCAAATCCTCAGTATCTTGGGCAGATGTTCTGAGTTTGACTCATCCATCCACCACAACCCACTCCTTCAGATACTTTGTTGCTCTTTATACTACTACTACTACTACTACTACTACTACTACCTTTACTACTACTACTACCTAATATTTCAGCCACAAAGGGCTTTCTGCTATAAAGCCTTTCAGCTTGATAACTCTGGCTAAATTAAGTATCATATAGTGTCAACGGGTGTAAACAGCTAAATAGCTAAATCCTTCTAAACGAAAGTAGGTCATCGTTTAAAGGAGAGGTGAGGCTGGAATCTATGGTGGGTGTTTTACAACAAACAGTTTGGATTTAAAAAAAAAGAATAACCTTCCATAAAAGTTTGGCTGACCTCGAGGTTTGTCTCATCGGCTTCGTAGTCGTAAGGAAATGTGCAAGAATGTTGATTAATGCCCCAAAGTCTTGTTACAAATATGAAGACCAGAGACGGTAAATCAAGCCAAAGTCTTATCATGCCCAGTTCCGAGCTGCAGGGACTATTGCCACTCGCTGCCAAAAAAAATATCTGCAACTTAGCAGAACAACAGGTCGACATTCTGACCAATCGGCAGTCTCTCTGATCCGTCTGACCCCCCGGCGTCGCTGTTGCCCTCAAAACTCAGTTTCGTGCGACTGACCTGTTAAAAAAACCGTCTCAGGTTTGGACCCGGAGGAAAAACAAACTGACGGTGCGATCGCATGCAGATGACTGCTCCGTTACGTAACTGTTGCTCTGCATCACGGTGAGGTTTTTTTTCCTGCCAGCTTCGCTGAATTTGAATGAGCGACAGACAGTCGATAGACGAAGGATCCCGACGAGTCTTTTTTTTTTTTTTTTTTGTCTCGCGCCCATGTTAGCGAAGAAATAGTGTGTAAACTCTTACTTTTCTCTGTCCTTTCTCTTTACGCTGCTTATCTTGGCTTGCCGTCCATTTTTAAACACGCTGAAGACAGCAGGGGATTTCATGATTTTTTTTTGGGCACACACACACACACACACACTCCTCTGTCTCTGCCTCCGTCTCTCCCTCCCACAGGATGTATAATTCATTAGGCGTTAGTAGGGTTTGGCAGCCATTGGGTCTGTGAGAGTTCAGAGCTGCAATGTGACACGAATTTGGCAATCGCCAGAAGAAATGTGTCCGAGCAGACTCCACGGGGAGGACATGTACCGTCCAGAGAGGGAGAGACGGTGGGGACGGAGAGAGCTTTTGGCGGCTGCCGGTGAGGTAGATTACAGGTGTCAGCGATGCACTTGGCTGCTGGAAACCATCAATTAGCGTGTCCAAACCAATGCGACCGATTAATTCAAAAGACTGTTGGTAGTGTAGTGGCGGGAGCGTTTTTTTTTTTTTGTTGTTTTTTTTACTTCTGTATAATGTTATCCTGACTTCTGTTTGAGGTTGGAGACAAAGAATGTTTATTTCTGATAATGTTGACACTCTACAACTCCCTCCAGGGAAAGCCTCTTTTTGCCAGAGAGCCAGTTTCACAGCATGACGCCTAAAGCTGGTAGATATTCAGTCCTGTGCTCAGAAAAAAAAAAACTTCAGCAAGTGTGGCTGAAAGAGAAAAGTTTGCGCTGCTACTTTTTACATAAAGACGGAATGTGTGAATTTATGTGAGTAAGAGAAGCCATAGACTGTGTGGACGTAGTGGTCGTGACCTCACCCATTGGTTCGTATGACATTTTGGCCGTCGCCATCTTGGATTTTGGTCGTCGCCATCTTGGTTCTTTGCAACGAGTGAGCGGGAGAGACCATGTTTGGAGTAGAGACGTCGTATATATGGCTCTGGTAGCGACCTTGTCAATCACAAGGTAGCCCCGCCCTAAAGCATCCTGTTTTATGGTCTGTTTGACTCTAAATGGAGCATAATGTACTAAATGAACATCATGCTGTATTGAAGAAGACTTGACACTAGAGACTGAGACCATAAACTCATGTTTACAATGTTTACTGAGGTGATAAATCAAGTGAGGAATAGAGTCGTTTCCTAATAGATTTCCATAAAACCGGAGTTCTGTTTGCAACCGGAGGAGTCGCCCCCCGATGGCCAGTAGAGAGAATGCAAGTTTAAGGAACTTCCGCCAACCAGAGGTTGCCGCCTGGCCCCAAAGGCTCAGCATGCAACTCCCGTCCTGCAAACCAGTCGTTGATCAGCAACACGGACGAGCAACCAAAGCGCCAAATCTATCAACGCTAATTTAACGGCCTGTCCCGGACTCAAATGTTACGTCATTAATAACACTGCTCTTGAACCGTGTCCTTTTCTGTTGCAATGTCCTGGTCTTTCTTTCTATTTCTTTCTGTCCCTCGCTTTAAAAAGCGCCGCATGGGGGTGGGGGGGGGGGGGGGGGGTGGGGGGAGCTCCCGGACCATTTCGTGTCCCCTATTAACTGACATTGACATGCTGTAAGTCAGCCGCTAACTGCTGCTAGTTTCTTTTTCTTTTTTTCTGGTAAGAACGACGCCACAGTCCCGCCTTGAACAGGCCGTGCGAGAAGGGATTCAGAAAGAAAAGTTTGATTGGCGGGAGATGTCTGACTGTGAGGAGCAATTAGTACAAAAGAAGGAAATAAAGAGTGATGGTAAAGTGATACAGCATGCGATTACCTACCGAGAGCTGCAGACGAACTGCCTTTAATGTTCAGAGCAGATGGATCGGCCTCGGCTCTCCATCTCACCGACCAGATGTGGACCTCTATTGTGTTTCTCTGCTGCCGTTCTCAAGGCTCTCATAGCAAAGAGAAAAATCTGAAAAAAACATTGCATTTTTTAACCAACCCATTATGATGAGCGTACAATTAGCTCTGTGCAAAAAATGTCTCTCTCTGCAACGTTTCTCTCCGCTTCATTCGTCATCATGATCGAATGGAAAACACTTCAATCTTTACTCGTTCTGCTGCTAATATCCTATTAAATTTCTCGTAGGTTTCCTGGAAGGACAAGTTCAAGTTCTCCATATGTAATCCAATCTCCAATATCAAAATCATTTCATTGCACTTTTTACATTTAATAAACAAATCGCTGCTTTCACTTCCATGTTGTATTACATTCCTGCTAAGCTACTTATCTACAAAATAAGACTGGTTCTTATTCACGGTGCAGCTACTGGAAGCAAAATAAAAAAAAGCACCAAAACCAACAGATCACGGCTTTTACTCCCATATTCAGCTAATTCCTGCTAATTAAAACATTTTGGCCTCAAAGTTTGACTTAAAATAAGGGTCTTCTTTACCCTGATTTGGTGTATTTTTGTCCGTACGATATATAGTACATTACTCCTCTAATCTGAACTGCAGCATTCATTCAGGAAAGCAGCTGTAGGTTTGCGCCAAAGAAGTGAAGCCAAAACATCTGCATCGCCCCACTGGTGGCACGCATTTTAAATGTCAACATCGCAGTCGATCGTCTTCATTTTTCCCCCAAGTGGGGATCACGATTAATATGGGATTGATTGTGCAGCCCTATGGACTAAAATACTGGAATGAAATAAATTGGAAATTGGAAAACAATTTGACCAACGATTGGTAGCAAACGCAAACGAAGAGACATCATTACAGATGTGCAGACCAGCAAGTCTTACACAACTAAGACCCGATTTTGAAAGATTCTGATTGGTTTTAAGAGGTTCAAACAAACCTTTTTTTTAATTTATTTTTTTAATCCTGGCCGGAACAACACAATCATATTGCTGAGAAACCTGAAAAAGAGACACTAAACGATCGTAATCGGAGCTGATGTGAAGGAATTAGTCACACAGCCAACGCTGAAATCCACATAGTCATTTATGTGGGCACACATGCAACTACTCTCTCCCTCACACACACACACACACGCTGACAGGTACATCTAGCTCCCATCTTATTGCATATGGATGTACGCAGCCTCGGGCCCTGCTGAAATACACTATGCATGGTATACTTGTGCGCTTCTATGAATCATAATGAATATTTCATATTTGGCATGCCTTGTCTGGAGAAGCAGATGGTACCTGTTCTGCCTGTCTCCCGTGCACCTGGACCCTGTTCTCGTATTAGCATTCAAGAACGTCTCGTCCCTCTCTCACTTCTCTGCTCCTTAATGTCTCTCTCTCTCTCTCTCTCTCTCTCTCTCTCTCTCTCTCTCTCTCTCTCTCTCCCTCTCTCCCCATCTTCTCTCTACCTCTGTCTAAACCGTGGTATGCACTCACTTTCCAGGAAACATCTGATTAGTTCGGTTTGACAGCTGCTCGATTTCCACCACATTTTGTTTATTGTCAAACTCAAATGGGATCTTTAAAATATGACCTTCATGGAGCACTTTGTCTCTTGGTAAACACCAGTTGAAGACATTAGTACGCCGAGACAGAAACAAATGGTTGTTTCTTGCTCTTGAATTATTTATTTTTTTTAATTTTTATTATTATTATTGTTTTGTTTGGTTGCACCAGTCTTGTTTGAGGTTTGGCAGCATCACCTTCCGTGGACAATTTGCATAAAACTGACAATGAATTTGGACAAATGACCTCAATAAGCTGAATGGACAGAGCTGTAGGATACATTGTATTATTCTGGCTATAAAGCAAAGCCGACAATGACTTTTTTTTTCATCTTATTTCTTTCAGAAATTCGCTGACATGAACTGTAGTTGTGCCCAAAGTCTGTAAAAAAAATAAAAGAAGAGTTCATTCTAAGCTTGTAGAATCGTAGGTCAACAGTAAGGATATCATTGCAAAGCCTACATTTGTGTTTTTCATGCACAGTGGATTCAGGGATGGAGATATATTGTTGTGCAGAGTCACCATTATCCATTTTCACGGGCATCCCATTAGTCAGCCATGTGGGGGCCAAGGGATGCCAAAATAAACAAGAAGAAGGAGAAGAAGAAGAAAACGCCACCTGAATCTACAGAGAATCCCACGGAGATGAAGCCAGACGCGAGAGGCTGCGCTAGAGCTTGACAGACGATGGCAGAGGAGCCAAGCCGCCCATCTCCCAGATGGCTCAATCCACAAGCAGTTAGGGGGGGGGGGGGGGGGGGGTGTAGGTACGCAGAACATTCCGAGAGGAGCGAATGAAGCTTCCTTCACTGTGAGAAAGAAACACTTTAAAAGAAATGATCATTTTATTTTCAGTTAAATTGAAAATACTGCCTTTTTTTAGTGATCAAATTGTTTTGATTATACGTAATAATGAGTCTAGAACTATAATTGGCAGCAGAAACACACATCTTCTTTCATGGACGATTCAAATTACAACTGTGTGAGTTCATAACAAAACACAGTTTTGGAGAAAAACTACAGGATCTTCACTCACTCAACAAACGAACTTCAAAATAAAAGTGCAAAGTTTCCCTAAATGTCATTTCCTCAAAAGCTCATTGTGTTACAAATGGCAAAGTTTGTCTTCTTCACTCGCGCTGAAGAACTTTCAAACCGACGACATGTGTGTGTGTGTGTGTGTGTGTGTGTGTGTGTGTGTGTGTGTGTGTGTGTGTGTGAGGCGTTACTAACAGTGCCGTTGTGTGTGAGACGTGAAACCGTCATGTGACTGGTAAAAAAAATCGTATAATAATCGTATATATATATATATATATAGGAGACCGTCACCTGTCATGGCCGATCGTTTGCCAATCGTCCGGTTTCAATCGGCGGCCGATCGAGCGGTTCATCTCTAATGACTCAACTTGCTTTTAGGATTTTTGTTGGTTTTCCTTAGTAATTTTAAATAAATGAATGAATTCGTATTATCCTACTTGTATTCAAATGATATTCTTGGTTCCACTTAATAGCAAAATCAGAAACAACAGTTGAGTTTTGCTCTGTGCTTTGACCCACTCAGCTGACTCACATCACAGTAATGGACCTCGAACAGCTGGGGTGAAATGACTCTCAGAGACAATAAGTTGTATCACTTCAGTGGTTATAAGATCTCAGTTCATCATCAACAGTTAATGAAAAACATTTTGTACAAATCCTAATGCTTTCAGTGAACGGCTGGACGTTTCAGTGATCAAGGTTATGTGAGCGTAAAATTGGATCGTTCAGGTTTTTTTTCCGGGTGAGAAGAAAAACCTTCATTTTAAAACATCGTATCAACATTGAGCCAAACCCTCCATCGGATGTGACCGTCGTAGACTGTATGAAAGACGTCATCACCGTGACGTCTCCCGCTGGTGTGTGGACTGCAGTTTTGAAGACTCGAGTTCGGCATTTTGGTCGTCGCCATCTTGTTTTTTAAGACATTTGTTTCCCCGACCAAAATGTACTTTCATAAGCTGAAAACACACTTTGAAAGGGTAAAACTTATACAACAAAAACACAGACAACACCGTATTAGCGACTTGTCAATCACAAGGTAGCCCCGCCCCTAAAGCATCCCCTGCTTTCTGGTCTATTTGACTCTAAACACTTGAAACTAGAGATTGAGAGACTCATGTTTACAATGTTTACTGAGGGAATAAATCAAGAGAGAAGTAGAGTCATTTTAGACTAGACTTCTATACAACCAGAGGAGTCGCCCCCTGGTGGACATTAGAGAGAATGCAAGTTTAAGGGACTTCCGTATCGGCTTCACTTTTCAAAACTGGAGGTTGTCGACTATAACATAAGTCGCTGGATTCATATCGAGTACGTCCAGTAAATGCCTTGGTTGAAGCATGGAAGCAAGTGTCTAAAGACGAGGATCACCATTTTTTTAAAAACAAGATGAAAATGAAAAAACATCGGCATTTGGGGGGGGGGAGGGGGGAGGGGGCACTCTACAAAAAGGACATGCCGTTTGAGTGGAAGCGCTGGACCTTGTCGTCGTTATCGGTCCATGCAGGATAAGGTGGAGGAAATTGGGACCAAACTCAATCTGCAGCGACGTCTGTTTGAGTTGCTGTTAATTAGAAAGAGGGGATGATTACATCTCTCTCTCTGTCTGGCACAGCGTCCGTCCCTCCAGCCAACCCGTTTTTCTTTGTAGGTTTGTATGCGCCAACGTCACAATCGGAGTTGAAGCGATACGTGTTTTTCTGCCGAGGCAGAGTGTGGCGATGCGGCGACTAAACCCCAAAAAAAATTCAAAAAGTTTACAAATCCAGCATGAGTCACAGGCACTTCACTTAGTTAACAAACACATGATTTGACATGTAGCCACGGGTAAACACAAGCCCAAGCGTTGCTTTTTATGCTGCTGGGGACGTTAGCGTTGCGCCACTGATCATTAGTGTCTTTACTGCCGAAAGAGAAACCCCTCAGAGAGCGCCACAGAAATATTTAACACTCTGTGTGTGTGTGTGTGTGTGTGTGTGTGTGTGTGTGTGTGTGTGTGTGTATGAGTACCACACACCATAAGAGGATCTGTAAAAATGTACTACAGTTCCCCCCCCGCAGCGTCACATCGCTTGTCCTCGTCGCTGACAGCGAGGACAGCGGTGAGGCTTCTAATCTCTCGATCCCTGTGCCGTTTTGGCTTGACGGACGCGTCCACCATCGCCATCATGTCAAAATACGGCAGCCTTGAGACAAATCACAGCAGCATACGGTGGTGTTTCTGCTGCCGCGGGGGGGGGGGGGGGGGGGGGGGGGGGGGTCGGTGTGATGGAGTGGAAGGTTATCGTCAAGCTTGGGGAGTAACCGAACACACGGAGAAGGTGTTAAGATACCAAACAAACGCAACAGATAATAAAAAACAGAGAAGCGTTATAATGCGATGTTTTGCGCTCTCTTCAGCTCGTCGAGATTATTCCTTTTTGCAAATATCTGCAAAACAAAATACAGGATGAACCGGGAAATTTACAGGTTCGTTGGTTAAAGTTAAGTTAAAATCCCGCGACCCTTCACAACCCTGGTTATCACTTTAGTACAGTTGCATTGTGGGATCCTGCAGTTGAAATGTGGGTCCCCCCCCCCCCAGTTATTTTCCAACATCAAAAGTATCTCCAGCTCTGAAAACCCTACTTTTTAAAATCACATAATCATCATTATAATGAAGTTTATTCTTAGCTGAAAGTCCTTCCCTGTCACTCTGTCTTTATGCCTGCAGACCTTAATAGTGACGTGCGATAAGGAAGTCTCTCTGGTCTTCATTAAAGGGTTTTTTTTTTTTTTTTTCCCCCACAACTTTTGTTACAGAAGGAGAGAGAAAGAGAAAGAAATGAGCTCAGGAGAGAGAGAGAGAGAGCGAGAGAGAGAGAGAGAGACAGACAGAGGTGAGGACATGGGAAGACGAGTCGAGATGAGAGAGAGATGAGCGTGAAAGTGGAACGGTGTTAAACTGTGGGCACATTGAATACAGAAACTAGGGGTACATGTAATGAGGTGTGATGTCTGCATGTGAATAGCAGTATCAGTTGGCGTGTAATTACAGCTGCAGCATCACGGAGAAGATGGCCACGGTGTCAGCTGTTTTACAGACGTTTCAAACCTGTTTTCTGTTTACTCCGGCACAGGTTTGGAGACATGAAATGTAATAGAATGAGTGAAACAGAATGGGAAACCATTTTGGCTGCTTGTCTGGGTCCCTTTAAATGTGATCAGTAGGAGAAGGATCAGAGAAATAACACGGTATTGTTAACCTCGTACATTTTTAATGCCCGTCGCTTCAATATTTGATGGGCCGAGAGGCTTCGCAGATATTGTGGCGTCAGCTGACAGATGTTAGCTTTACGAGTCTTGGGGGGGGGGGGGGGACCTCAGAGCTTATAAGTTTATGTCTCAATTTCTTCCCCTACGAGAGGAGAGGATAGAGACTGAGAGAATATTAAAAAGGAAGTGACAACAGTGTTATCTTGTCGTGTCGCCTTGCTTTTCTAACCAGGGCTGTTTCTAAAAAAAACAACAACAAAAAACAGGATGAATTGATTTTTTTTTGGCCACCTGAGGGCAATGCATGAAGCTATAAACATATTATCACCTAATAAAGTTTAAATGGCAAACAGTGCTTATTTACACGAGTACAATTTGGGTTTTAGAGCTTTTTCAGGCTTGAAACGAGGCTGATGAGAACAGTGAGACTCCATCAAAACCAAAATCCAAACCAGTTAAGTTCACTGAGAGTGCAGAGATCCACCAGGCGAGACTCCCTCTTCCCTCCCAAACACTCAACTGTCCCTCAAGGCTCCCTCACACGCAAGATGGAGGCGAAGACAACAACAACAAAAAAACAGGGATTTGTTTTACCTTGTACAGTGTCTAACTTTAGTGGAACACAACATATTGGGTATAGAATTACTCTGCAGAATCTTCGGTTCAGAATGAGACCAAACTTTGTTGTGGATGTTAGTTTTTGAACCGCGACAAAAGGCCAAAATGTGGCCTGCAACAGAGTAGGTAAGGCTGGTTTATAGCCCAGATGATTGCCAGAGGCATAAAAAGCTTGCTCTAATAGCAGCTTTAAATATCTATCAAAAATAGTTTATTTTTCCTGAGATGACTCTTCAATCCAATAAAACAGAACAAACAAATGTATCTGTAATGTTCAGCCCTTACCTAATAATCCTACACCCATTTGATTCTGAATCAGTAACCGGTGGCGTGCCACTTAATCGATCGGCGATCTGTTCTGCCAACAGCGGCGTGTTTGCTGTACGCGATTTGATATTGACTAAATCATTATCCCAGCAGCGGTAAAGACGCCGTCCCAGCCTCTTATCTCGCTATCAGATGACTTTTAAATGTTGCGCACACATCGTCCAGCTCAATGTGACGCTTGTCTGCGACCTTGACCGAGACTTCCGCGCGTGTTCCCTGTCGATCATTAACACTCCGGGCATCATTTAACAATTTAGATTTTCTCAAAAGGAAAGAAAATGAAAGCACTCTCTCAACCTAATGAGACATGTTTTATAAAGATGGCGATGTTAATGGTTAATAAACCATTTACTAATGCTTTATGAGCATTCATAAGAACAAGTATTGGATTGTCGGCTTGGGAAAAATCTCTGGTTTGCGTCTGTCGACCCACCACTTCTGTTCCGACTGAAAATAACTCAACAACTAGTTGGTGGATTGTCGTGATTGTTTTCGTCAATTTGTTGCCCCCAGAGGATGAAGCTCTCTCACTTTGGTAATCTCCTGACTTAAGAAGTTGGTTGACTAAAATGAGTCCGTCTTCCAAATTCCCAGTGTATTCCTCTAAAGCCAATGAGAGCCGTGGAATAAAAAGCCAGGCGTTTGCACCCATAACATGAAACAAAGCTTTGATGAACTTCAACGCTGGGTCTTCCGCTGTCGTGACAACGGAAGAAAAACCCTTTTGTTCAAACAGAAAAATCTATGAATGAGTGGGAGATGAAGAACATAACGCAGAAAGAAGTGAGGGTGTTGCAGGAAGAGAAGATAATCGGTGATGTACAGTGTGTTTGAACTTTGTTCATGTACAGACCTGTGTGTGTGTGTGTGTGTGTGTGTGTGTGTGTGTGTGTGTGTGTGTGTCTGTGTGTGTGTGTGTGTGTGTGTGTGTGTGTGTGTGTGTGTGTGCTGACATTTTACACTGAGGCAACATGGGAAATCTGTGTTTTGATATGTAAAGTGAAGTTCTGCTCCCCCTGGGTGTTTCCATTTGAGACACGCTTGTGAGAAACAAGAGCCGGATTGACAAACAGAGCTGCTGAATGAATAAATAATAAGGTTATCATATTGACAGCAGCACATGTATTTATGCTTGACTGACTTCTAGGAGGCGTACGTAACAAACAAGAGGAGTTAGGGAATGACAAATTGGCTGGTTTAGCCATAAAAAAAACACGGACGCATGGTTTAATTAAACCACTCTCTGGAGAGACTGATTTTTCCTTTCGTGGGGCAAGACAAATACAAAGAAAACAATAAATCAATCGGTAAATATCTATACTTAAAATAAGAGGTACATAGGTATTTGTCAGGAACATGGTGTTGGCAGTAATTAATTGGGGCAAGATCTTTTTTTCTCTCTCAGATGTTGCTGTGACTTCAAATAGTAGTAGTAGTAGAAGCTATCTTCATAAAACTATGAGTACTACATGACTTCCTGTTACTGCCACCAGGCTAAAGGTGGACTAGTCTTTGGCGTGATGATGTTTTGTAGTTTAATTTAGCCACTTGTTAGCAACCGCCTTTTTTTAAGTTATGTAAAAGCTTCAGCCCAGAGGACTGCCAGGAAATCTCGTGTGTCGTGGGTAGTATCATCTATCCATGGCACTATCTGTAGTTGTGCGTAGTCTAGAAGACTGTTGATGTCTGTTGAAGACTTTAGCTGCCAATCAAAGACTTTGGTTGTCTAGAAGACTTTGGTTGTTTGTAGGATTTTCTTTTTGTCTGAAGAAGACTTTGGTTGTCTTGAAGACTTTGGTTTGTAGGTTTGTCTCTTTTGGTCTGAAGAAGACTTTGGTTGTCTTGAAGACTTTGGTTTGTAGGATTCTCTTTTGGTCTGTAGAAGACTTTGGTTGTTTGTAGGATTTTCTTTTTGTCTGTAAAAGACTTTGGTTGTCTAGAAAACTTTGGTTGTTTGTAGGATTCTCTTTTTGTCTGTAGAAGACTTTGGTTGTTTAGAAGACTTTGGTTGTTTGTAGGCTTCTGTTTTGGTCTGTAGAAGACTTTGGTTGTTTGTAGGATTGTCTTTTGGTCTGTAGAAGACTTTGGTTGTCTAGAAGACTTGTCTGTCTGTAGAGGATCGTCTCTGTAGTAGATTGGACTCTGAGGGTAGATCGGACTGCCGTGTGGTACAACTCACTTCTGAGTAGTTAACAGTTAAATGTTCTCTATAATGTGGTGACTCTTGGAACACTGCGTCACATAGAACAATAGGATGATTCGTAGATCGTGAGTGGCACATAATGTGATGTCGTGTCATTTTGTACAACTAATAAACCCACAGTCAGCAGGGCAGATAGGGAAATGGTTGCTGCTGAACCATATAAGTGTATGGCCTTTGTGAGGGAAAGGAAAGGGATGTGTAGGAGAGAAACAATGAGTGAGGGGTACTGAGAGGAGCAGGGCTTTAGTTATGTTACCAAGGAGACAGAGCGTTAACATTTTGATTTATTAGCTTGAGGATCTCTTAATGCTTGCATGCAACTGCAATTTATGTTAAATTAATTTCCTTTATGTTATCAAATCAATGAGTGAAGTGGAGAGGACAGCAGTAGTCAAAGTGCACATATGCATTCTCTAATAAAGTTAATTGATTTTGCAATCATTTCTACTACGGTGAAGAATCACCAGGACCTGAGGCCTATATCTCGTGGCTAGATTATGTTGTTATCCAGTCGTCTTGGTGCAGAGGCAGATCTAGAGAAATATTCATGGGGTGGCAACATAGAGACGCAACAAAAAAAACGTGGGTTTAGTTAAAGCAATCAACGTTCACTTCTTATTTCACATGGGGCACCAACAGTGGTCTCCTGGATGAAAGATCCGCGTTGTGCGATAA
>NW_027176446.1:10000-27500 GCF_023349555.1 Cebidichthys violaceus
AAGAGACACAAAACGACTACAAAGAGACACTAAACGACCACAAAGAGACACTAAACGACTACAAAGAGACACAAAACGACTACGAAGAGACACTAAACGACCAGAAAGAGACACTAAACGACTACAAAGAGACACTAAACGACCACAAAGAGACACAAAACGACTACAAAGAGACACTAAACGACCACAAAGAGACACTAAACGACCAGAAAGAGACACTAAACGACTACAAAGAGACACTAAACGACCACAAAGAGACACAAAACGACTACAAAGAGACAGTAAACGACCAGAAAGAGACACTAAACGACCACAAAGAGACACTAAACGACCACAAAGAGACACTAAACGACCACAAAGAGACACAAAACGACCACAAAGAGACACTAAACGACCACAAAGAGACACTAAACGACCACAAAGAGACACTAAACGACCACAAAGAGACACCAAACGAGCTGATTGATGAGCGTTTCCTGGAAACAAACTCCTAATAACAAGATGATATGATATCTTCTGAATCGACACAGTCTAAATGTATGTTTTGTGTCATGTGTGACTTCTTCACACATTTCATGCGCAGTTTCTCTTAAAAATGTTAAATGTATGAAACGTGAAAATAAAGGTGTAACAACAAAAGGAAGGAACATATAGATCGATATATATATATAGATCGATATATATATATATATATATATATATATAGATCGATATATATATATATATATATATATATATATATATATATATGTATGTTCAGACTTGACAGTGAAACACTGCAGTGTCACACCCCCCCCCCCCCCCCCCCCCCTCCTCTTTATGGGAGGTGCAGCCCCGTCATAAATCCGATCAAAGGGGAGACGTTTCCATTAGGAGGAAGTGGCAGCTTCTCAGAGCAGAACAGAGATTGATGGACAAAGTTAAATTGCATTAAGCGAGCAGTTTAAACATTTAGCGCGGCCTTATCATAACTGGTCCTCACACTTAAAAAAGGTAAAATACAACCTGCCAGGTGTGAGGAGCACAGGTACACACACACACACACACACACACACACACACACACACACACACAGGTATGTGACAGTCTCACCAGACTCCATGAATAATTCCATCAGGATTAGAGATGTGTTTTAGTGACTCCATTATCTCTGTTCCAATAAACACAGAGAGCCTTGTTTCACGCGCTCACAGGTGATGAAGCCATTGTTTTAATTGGAGCTCGTTAAAGAATCCCCCCCCGCACCCCCCCCCCCCCCCCAGGCTTCGTTAACGAGGAGACGCTCGTAAACATTTACCTCCGGGTGACTCGAGGCCGACGCAAGGGCAGCGACAAGAGAAGAAGAAAGTTATTCTCTTTGATGACAGAGTTTATTTATGATCAGAGAAGAGCAGGAAGTCGACGTGTTTGTAGTTTCATTCATTATAAAAACTGTAGTTTCTTTTTGTACGACTTCAACTCTTCTTCAGACATTTGAAGAAGAGCTTCTCTTTGTCACGAGGCTGTAATGTAAGATTGTCGTCTTTCCGACGGTCCTTGAACACATCGCGAGTGACGAACGCTTCCGTCAGAAAAAACCAACCACAACTGAAGCTTTAAATGTTGACATTTACAAAGGCACCGTTTACTTCCACTATATTCTGCCGAACACGTCGGCTTCTGAGCTCCTCGGGGAAACGAAGCAGCCGTGTTGGATTCCCCGTGTGTCATGTGACGTCTGTGTGTTTCGCGTTCCAGTCGCCCAGAAGATCGCGGCCACCAGGAAGAAGCAGCAGCTCTCCATCGGGCCGTGCAAGTCGCTGCCCAACTCCCCGAGCCACTCGTCCGTCTGCGCCACGCAGGTGACGGCCGTCCACGTCGGCCAGGTCAGAGGTCACGCTATTTAAACCGTCGGAGGTCAGAGGTCACGCTATTTAAACTGTCGGAGGTCACGACGTTTCTTCTTCTTCTTTTTCTCTCAGACGAGTAACGGCGGCGGCAGCCTGAGCGACTACTCGTCGTCGGTGCCGTCGACGCCGAGCACCAGCCAGAAGGAGCTCCGCATCGACGTACCGCAGACCACCAACACGCCGACGCCCGTCAGGAAGCAGTCGAAGCGCCGCTCCAACCTCTTCACCGTGAGTCTGAGACACAAGTTCAATGTTCCATGTCCATGTCCATCAAGTCATTTATGCATCACAAGATCACTTTGATTTATTCAGTCTTTATTATTGAAGATACAACTACAAAGAGACACAAAATCATGACAGAGAGACACTAAACGACTACGAAGAGACACAAAACAAAAAGACACTAAACAAAGAGACTCAAAATCATGACAGAGAGACACTAAACAAAGAGACACTAAACGACTACGAAGAGACACAAAATCATGACAGAGAGACACTAAACGACTACGAAGAGACACTAAACAAAGAGACACAAAACGACAACGAAGAGACACAAAATCATGACAGAGAGACACTAAACGACTACAAAGAGACACTAAAGGACTACAAAGAGACACAAAACAAAGACATAAAATGACTACGAAGAGACACTAAACGACTACAAAGAGACACTAAATGACTACAAAGAAGCGTGGATCGACTCTGTGACTGTGGGGGTCTTGTCCCGATATAATAGGTTTCAGATAATCTGAGGTGGGGGGGGCCCACTGTCTCATAATCCCTCCAGAGCTTCTACTCATTGGACCTCTCTACTTATTCTATCTGCTGCTTGTTAAGACCTTTTTACAGATCTTCCCTTTCATGGTGTCGCTCTGCAGTGAAGCCCGGTTTAATGTGGATGATGACGGGTTTTCATTTGGTCCCACAGTCCAGGAAGGCCAGCGAGCCGGACAAGGACAAGAAAGGCCTGGAGGCTCGAGCCGACAGCATCGGCAGCGGGCGAGCCATCCCCATCAAACAGGTGAGACGTCCTGTCTGAGCGGCGTCCTGGGCCCCGATTATAGCAGTGGAATCACACACTTAACATCAATTAGAGCCGGGGGGGCTCTCCTGGGTCCTCCAAACCAGACCGCCTCCTCCTCCTCTCCCTCTGCTCCTCCACTTCATCTCCTCCACTTCATCTCCTCCACTTCATCTCCTCCACTTCATCTCCCACTCCGTGTCTTTTCAAAGCCGCTCTTTGATGGGAGAAGAAGAGGAAACACAGAATTACACATTCCTGCTGCGCCGGAGAGCCGAGCACCTGAATCTGAGCTCTTAATTTGAAGAAAACAAGCTCCCCGAGAGGGGGGGGGGGGGGGGGGGGGGGGGGGGGGGGTAGTTGTTTCTCCCGAAAAGCAAATCAGACAATTAACGAGCGCTAATCGCAGCCTCTTGTGTCGTCGCCGCGGCCTCGTTTGTAATCTGCTAATGAACAAATCGCTTCTCTGATTAGAGAGAGAGAGAGGGGGAGAGTGGGGGGAGAGAGGGGGGGGGGGGGGGGGGGGGGGGCACCACAGATCAGTGAAATCTGTTATCCTGAGAATCACTGCAGCTCCTACAACGGTTTCTTCTTCTTCTCCTGTTTTATTCTTCCTCTTACTTCTTCTTCTTCTTCTTCTTCTTCTTCTCCTGTTTTATTCTTCCTCTTACTTCTTCTTCTTCTTCTTCTCCTGTTTTATTCTTCCTCTTACTTCTTCTTCTTCTTCTCCTGTTTTATTCTTCCTCTTACTTCTTCTTCTTCTTCTTCTTCTTCTCCTGTTTTATTCTTCCTCTTACTTCTTCTTCTTCTTCTTCTTCTTCTCCTGTTTTATTCTTCCTCTTACTTCTTCTTCTCTCTTTTCCTCTTCTTCTTGTCCTTCTCGTTTGTCTTCTACGTCTTCTCATATTTCGTATTCTTGTCAGTGAATATGAAGCTTCATTTATTTGATCATTACTTCACAGGTTTGTTAGTCAGGTGACCGTCGTTCCACAGAAGCGCTGAGAAGCTCAGAACGAGACGTGTAGAAGACGTATTAACCATGGAGGAGCAGTGAGGAGCAGTGAGGAGCAGTGAGGAGATGTGAGGAGCAGTGAGGAACAGTGAGGAGATGTGAGGAGCAGTGAGGAGCAGTGAGGAGATGTGAGGAGCAGTGAGGAGATGTGAGGAGCAGTGAGGAACAGTGAGGAGATGTGAGGAGCAGTGAGGAACAGTGAGGAGCAGTGAGGAGATGTGAGGAGCAGTGAGGAGATGTGAGGAGCAGTGAGGAGCAGTGAGGAGATGGGTTTGGGTTTTAAAGTTCCTTTATTTCACTATTCCAGTGAAACCAGAAACATTCTAAAACATCATTTGAAAAGCAAAAAATGGGGAAAAAAATAAAAACTTCAAATAAATCAAAACAAAAAAAATAAACAAGTTAAAACACCAAAGAACAAATAAACAATCTATGTCAATGATCAATACATTCAGAAGTTCACCACCAGCTCTCCAGCAGCACCACTGAGCACAAAATGCTCCCAGTCGTCCATCTGTCCCTGAAATCCTTTAAATTGTCCACCGTCTGGTAGTAGGTGTGCTCCACCCTGAGCCGGGCCTTCAACAGACCCTCCAGAACTCTTACTGGATCTTCACTGCCGGCATCCCTAACCCGATTCTTGCGTGTTAGCCAGATGGCCAACTTGGCAGAACCAGATAAAAAGTTCATCAGAGTGTGGACAGCCTTCTTTTTTACACAGTATTTTGGACCAAAGATGAATAAAGTGAAAGGAAAGTCTTCTCCGAGACCCTGAAACCACCTCTTTAAACGATCAAATAGTGCCGCGAGCCGAGGACATTGAACAAACAGGTGCTCCAGGGTCTCGGTCCGAGAGCAGAAATCACACTCCTCACCAATGTGTGGATCCAGGTGTGCCCGGTATCTGTTCGTGGCTATAGCTCCATGCACAACCCTCCACTGGAGGTCTGCTGTCCGCTTCTCAACGGGCAGCTTGTACATGCACCTCCAGCTGCCTTTCGGGGAAAACTCTGGGCCAAAAAACTCGGTCCACCTCGACTCCTTCAACCCTGCCAGAGAGCGCAAGTTCACAACCTTTACATAGATTTCATGAATTGCTTTCTTTTCTGCCACCTGAAACTTGTCCAGGCGAGGGGTTGTGAACGTCAGCAGCTTGTTTCCTCCCCCCTGCCAGTCGCCCACAGCCGGGGCAATGAGCAGAGTGGGGGGAGTGTACTCACTCTCTTCATCCCACTGGTCAGACAGAGTACAGTTTCCTGCAAACGCTCTCAGGTGTTGTGGCAGGGCGGCACAGACCTCCTCCACTACTCTGTTGATCAGCCTGACAGACGTGATGTTGGCCTTCTGCCTAAAGGTGACCCTGGATGCTGCCGTCGCTGACATCTTCAACAAATGCCCCAGTTTAGTACAGCCGGCTTGTCTTAGTTGTGTTCGCAGGCTGGCAGACTGCAGCGTTTGAGCCCCGATGAATCTGTTGAAGAACAGAGGTTCCTCCAGCAGCCACACGCCTGGAGTCTCCTCAGCTTTACGTGAAGTGGTAAAGATCTGCCACGCCTGCAGAACAGAGCCGTAGAATGGTGTCAGCCCGGCCAAGTCCACTTTCTCATGTTGTAGGAGAAAGAGCTGCTTATCATATCCCAACCGCCCAGCTCTCCTCAGCAGCAGTCTAGCAGTGTCCATCCAGGTAGGGCCACAGCCATAGAGCAGCTTTTGCGCAGTCCTGAGTCTGAATGAGGCGATCCTCGACTGGATGTCAATGAGGCCCTGCCCTCCCTCTGCCACAGGCAGATAAAGAGCTGCTGCACGAATCCAGTGCCGGCCAGACCAGAAAAAGTCCACTACCAACCTCTGTATTTCCGCTATGAGGCCTCCTGGAGGCGTCAGCGCGATGAGTCTGCCACAGAGTCGAGGCAACCAAGTTATTAGCAACCAGAACTCTTCCCCTATATGACAACTGGGGTATCAACCATTTCCAACGAGAGAACCGAGCACACACCTTCTCCTTGACTCCCTCCCAGTTCTTTTTCTGAAAGTCCTCAGAACCTAAGAACACCCCCAACACCTTTAGGCCTCCTTTTCCCCACTGAAGACCTCCAGGCAGGCGAGGCACCGTCTGATGTCTCCAGTGTCCCACCAATAAGCCTTCAGATTTACCCCAGTTCACCCGTGCAGATGAAGCCCTCTCATACAGAGACAAAATATCCTGCAGACATTGAACATCTCCCTGGTCCCTGACGAAGACGTTTACATCGTCAGCATACGCAGATACAGTGAGGGGACGACAAAGACTGGAGGACCCAGGCAGTGCCAGACCACTGAGCCGACCCCTCAGCCTGCACAAGAGAGGCTCAAAAGCAAGACTGTATAATTGGCCTGAGATCGGACAGCCCTGCCTAATCCCTCGCTGTACCGGGATCGGGCGACTCAGCCCTGCTCCCATTTTAACCATACATACCGCACCACTGTACAGCAAACCCACCCAAGACAAAAAACCATCACCAAGCCCAAATGCCCTAAGTGCAGAAAAAAGATAGGAGTGATCCACCCTGTCGAACGCCTTCTCCTGGTCAAGTGAGACGATACCGACATTGACATCGTGAAATTTACAAACATCGAGCACATCACGAATCACAAAAATGTTGTCCATCACTGTCCTGTCTGGGACACAGTATGTCTGATCACTATTTACAATCACTTCCAAGTGTTCTCTCAGTCTGTTAGACAAGGCTCTGGAAAGCACCTTATAGTCAGTACACAGCAGGGCCACTGGTCTCCAGTTCTTCAGAAGGGCCAAAGCTCCCTTCTTGGGCAGCAGGGAGAGTACCGCCCGCTGGCACGAGACCGGAAGTGATCCCGTTTTAAAACATTCCAACAAAACACAATGTAAGTCAGAACCGATAATGTTCCAGAACTGCTTAAAGAAATCCGTGGAGAGGCCGTCGATTCCCGGAGTCTTCCCTGCAGTGAGGAGCAGTGAGGAGCAGTGAGGAGATGTGAGGAGCAGTGAGGAGATGTGAGGAGCAGTGAGGAGATGTGAGGAGCAGTGAGGAGATGTGAGGAGCAGTGAGGAGCAGTGAATCACATGACGCTGTACATGTAAACGTAGTACTTGTACTGCATCTCAGAGAGAAATACACTCTGACAAACATCTGTGTATTATTTGTGTTTCACTAAAACTCTTCATCAGTTTAGAGGCTTTAATTCTTCCTCATTTAAAAACACAAAAACTCTTCTTTTTAACGTACTACCTTTAAAATACTGCAGTATTCTGTATAATGAACCAAGTTAGACTCGTCCACTACTTTACTTCATAATCTGATGATTTAAGTTCCTGAAGGCGTCTCTCACTTCTTCTTCTCTTCATTCTGATCTAGCACCTGAGTGTGTGTGTGTGTGTGTGTGTGTGTGTGTGTGTGTGTGTGTGTGTGTGTGTGTGTGTGTGTGTGTGTGTTTAAGCCACTTGTCCGCCTCCTGATCTCATTAGAGCGACTCTCCACCACTGGAGGTGACGGCGGTTCAGTTCTCCTTTTGTTAACGGGGAACGCCTCCGTGAAGAGAGTCCAGCGCTCATTAAAACCACACACACACACACACACACACACACACACACACACACACACACACACACACACACACGCTGAGACCAGGACTCTGTTGGTTATAATGGGAAGGGGGCGGGTTTCCACTCTGAGGCAATTATCCACACAAACTGCACGTATCATGTCCAGAGAAGCTCTTCTACACACACACACACACACACACACACACACATTGTGTGTGTGTGTGTGTGTGTGTGTGTGTGTGTGTGTGTGTGTGCATCTTCGTCTTCATCCTCATCACCTTCCTCACAGCCGGAGTTCAGGAGGAGACGATGTCCAACAGAGTGGCTTACAGACGGATCTCATGTTTCTGTTTCTTTCAACACGTGGCTGCTCTTCAGCTTCTATAGATATTATATAATATATTTATATATATATATATATGTATATATATATATATATACATCATATGTGTGTGTTGTTGGTCGATGAATAATTAGAAACTAGATTAAATACAGATTAATATCTGGAGGCAGAATTCACACAGAAATGTCTGAAGACATTCATTTAAATGTGTTTGTATGTATTTCACACGTAGGGTTTAATTTATTCATAACTCTTCATTGTGACGAGTTAAACTTGTATTTATCCGACAAAAGATAGAAAGGTGTTGAAGCGGTGCGTTCAAAGTGGTTCAATCTGAAAGAGCGAAAGCAGCTCATGTGGAGACGAGGACGAGGCGTCCGGCGGAGACGCATGAAACCACAGAGGAAGAAGCGCTGGCCCGGTCCTCGCAGCCGATTGGTCGGCTCTCTCTCCTCCAGCTTCTTTCTTGTTTACAGAGGCTTGTTGACGTCGCGGGGCTCCTCCGACATCTGTTCCACGACGCTAATTAGCTGCTAATTACCGTCAAAAAAAACAACCCAAACCGACAAATTAATTTGAGCAGCAGCAGCCGAGCCGCTCGGGGCCGCAGACGTCCCTCTAAACCGCGTCTGTGCTCAGAGACGGTGGACCGGGGGCCGGCTGGTGGTTTGTCTGCCCCGCCTGGGACCAGGACTAACATCACCTTTTGTTCCTGGTGGAGCAAATCTATGGAGGCTCAGCTCCTCGTTGAAGGCCGAAAGAAGGAAGTGATGGTTCACAGATCTGTGACGTTAACGCTAAAACTTTATTTACACTGCGATGGTTAACGCTACAACTTTATTTACACTGCGATGGTTAACGCTACAACTTTATTTACACTGCGATGGTTAACGATACAACTTTATTTACACTGCGATGGTTAACGATACAACTTTATTTACACTGCGATGGTTAACGATACAACTTTATTTACACTGCGATGGTTAACGATACAACTTTATTTACACTGCGATGGTTAACGATACAACTTTATTTACACTGCAAGGGTTAACGATACAACTTTATTTACACTGTGATGGTTAACGATACAACTTTATTTACACTGCGAGGGTTAACGATACAACTTTATTTACACTGCGATGGTTAACGATACAACTTTATTTACACTGCGATGGTTAACGATACAACTTTATTTACACTGCGAGGGTTAACGATACAACTTTATTTACACTGCGAGGGTTAACGATACAACTTTATTTACACTGCGAGGGTTAACGATACAACTTTATTTACACTGCGATGGTTAACGATACAACTTTATTTACACTGTGATGGTTAACGATACAACTTTATTTACAGTGATGGTTAACGCTAAAACTTTATTTACACTGCGAGGGTTAACGATACAACTTTATTTACACTGCGATGGTTAACGCTAAAACTTTATTTACACTGCGATGGTTAACGATACAACTTTATTTACACTGCGATGGTTAATGCTAAAACTTTATTTACACTGCGATGGTTAACGCTAAAACTTTATTTACACTGCGAGGGTTAACGATACAACTTTATTTACACTGCGAGGGTTAACGATACAACTTTATTTACACTGCGAGGGTTAACGATACAACTTTATTTACACTGCGATGGTTAACGATACAACTTTATTTACACTGCGATGGTTAACGATACAACTTTATTTACACTGCGAGGGTTAACGATACAACTTTATTTACACTGCGATGGTTAACGATACAACTTTATTTACACTGCGATGGTTAACGATACAACTTTATTTACACTGCGAGGGTTAACGATACAACTTTATTTACACTGCGATGGTTAACGATACAACTTTATTTACACTGCGATGGTTAATGCTAAAACTTTATTTACACTGCGATGGTTAACGCTAAAACTTTATTTACACTGCGAGGGTTAACGATACAACTTTATTTACACTGCGAGGGTTAACGATACAACTTTATTTACACTGCGAGGGTTAACGATACAACTTTATTTACACTGCGATGGTTAACGATACAACTTTATTTACACTGCGATGGTTAACGATACAACTTTATTTACACTGCGAGGGTTAACGATACAACTTTATTTACACTGCGATGGTTAACGATACAACTTTATTTACACTGCGATGGTTAACGATACAACTTTATTTACACTGCGAGGGTTAACGATACAACTTTATTTACACTGCGAGGGTTAACGATACAACTTTATTTACACTGTGATGGTTAACGATACAACTTTATTTACAGTGATGGTTAACGATACAACTTTATTTACAGTGATGGTTAACGCTAAAACTTTATTTACACTGCGAGGGTTAACGATACAACTTTATTTACACTGCGATGGTTAACGCTAAAACTTTATTTACACTGCGATGGTTAACGATACAACTTTATTTACACTGCGATGGTTAACGCTAAAACTTTATTTATACTGCGAGGGTTAACGCTAAAACTTTATTTACACTGCGAGGGTTAACGCTAAAACTTTATTTACACTGCGATGGTTAACGATACAACTTTATTTACACTGCGATGGTTAATGCTAAAACTTTATTTACACTGCGATGGTTAACGCTAAAACTTTATTTACACTGCGAGGGTTAACGATACAACTTTATTTACACTGCGAGGGTTAACGATACAACTTTATTTACACTGCGAGGGTTAACGATACAACTTTATTTACACTGCGATGGTTAACGATACAACTTTATTTACACTGCGATGGTTAACGATACAACTTTATTTACACTGCGAGGGTTAACGATACAACTTTATTTACACTGCGATGGTTAACGATACAACTTTATTTACACTGCGATGGTTAACGATACAACTTTATTTACACTGCGAGGGTTAACGATACAACTTTATTTACACTGCGAGGGTTAACGATACAACTTTATTTACACTGTGATGGTTAACGATACAACTTTATTTACAGTGATGGTTAACGATACAACTTTATTTACAGTGATGGTTAACGCTAAAACTTTATTTACACTGCGAGGGTTAACGATACAACTTTATTTACACTGCGATGGTTAACGCTAAAACTTTATTTACACTGCGATGGTTAACGATACAACTTTATTTACACTGCGATGGTTAACGCTAAAACTTTATTTATACTGCGAGGGTTAACGCTAAAACTTTATTTACACTGCGAGGGTTAACGCTAAAACTTTATTTACACTGCGATGGTTAACGATACAACTTTATTTACACTGCGATGGTTAACGCTAAAACTTTATTTACACTGCGATGGTTAACGCTAAAACTTTATTTACACTGCGATGGTGAACGCTAAAACTTTATTTACACTGCGATGGTTAACGCTAAAACTTTATTTACACTGCGAGGGTTAACGCTAAAACTTTATTTACACTGCGATGGTTAACGCTAAAACTTTATTTACACTGCGATGGTGAACGCTAAAACTTTATTTACACTGCGATGGTGAACGCTAAAACTTTATTCACACTGCGATGGTTAACGTTAAAGAGGGTCGACTAGCCCTCAGAAAAACTGGAGCGGAATGTTCTGTAAATTACAGAACATTCCGCTCCCATAACCGATAGAAATGAGTACGAATGGGCTTATTTTCCAGCTCATTTTGGGTGTTTTTGTTCTTTATTTGACAGTTTACAGCAGAGGGAGATTATATAAACATGGTATGCACCAGAGACCACGTTGGCGGACTCTCACGTCCCCCATCTTTAGTTGTGTAACTGACCTCCGAGTGGTCGACCTCCCGCTGCAGAAGAACATTCACTGATTCTGATTTCCTGCAGAAGTCTCGAGGCCTCGGACGCCGCTTTGCCGTCTTCTTCTTCTTCACTGATTAGTGTCGAGGTTGTAATTGCCTCTCGCGGGGCTGCAGACGAGCGCGGGGCTGGGTGGTTTTGACAAGTCTACTCGTCCCCCCTCGGCGCCGGGCCGCTTTGTAAGGAGTTAAATTGGATGGTTAATTCGGGTGTTATTTACCCTGTAATTCATTAGTTTCGCCCCGCCATTGGCAGCGGGCAGGCTGTAATTTCACGCTTCGCAATAAAAGATGTCTCATAATCTGCTTCATTTAGCAGCCAAAGAATTTAATGAAATTAACTGCGGCCCTAATTAAGACGGTGAATATTAAAGACCTGCTATCAAGGGCTTTAACGAGGGCGACACGATCCGCCTTCCGCCTGGATTGGAAAAATATCATTTCCCTGGGAAAGGTTGTCACCGCTCGGAGCCATTTTGGCCATGATGACATTTTTGTCATGCACACTAACCCCTGGAAATGAGATTTTTCTCGTGGGGGGGGGGGGGGGTGTCTCTCTCTTTTTAGTTTGAGAAATAATTAAAACAAGGAACACAGGCGTCAATCAAAGAGCATGTTTAGATCGTGCTCATTACGCCTCGGCACGGCGGTCTCCACGGAGCGCTCGCTGGCGGGAGGGGGGGGGGGTGTGGGGGTGTCGCTCTGAGCGCGCTCAGTGCGTCCCCGCGGCCACTTTGTTGTGTTTGTGTACCTTCAGTGGTGACCTGAGGGGGGGGGGGAGGTCTCCCGCCGGTTTCTTCTTCACTTTCCCTCTCTCCGGTCGTCAGAGTCGAGCGAGAGCTTTTTCTTTTTTTCTTTTTTATCCGCTAATGAATTGAGACTGCTGAAGTAAGGTTTGGATAATTGAGTTTCTAATTAATTACCCAGAACTCTTATCAGATAAATCAGCTCCCCTCTCTCTCTTCTTCTGTGGTGTTTTATTTGATGTGGTCTGCGTCCTGCCCTCTCCGCCGTCCTTGCCTCATCAACGCCGACCTTGTGGTGGAGAGCGCCGCCGCCGAGCGTCTGTTCTGATGTTTCGTCGTGGAGGTTTTCTACCTTTAACTTGTTTGTCTCCTGTAGCGACCGTCGGCAGGTTCGAGGGCCTCACGGAGAGAAGAGACGCTTTAAAGTAGGAAACACTGAGCTCCACCAAGGCTGCACAGTCCTTTAAATGTGTGCTGAGAAAGTATAACAGGAAATTATTCTTTGTTCAAGATGTCGTACTTGTTTCGTAAGACGAGCCCTTATCAAAAATATGAAATCCTGGATCATTTAAACCTGAAATGAGGTTACTTAAACACACACATGTAGATGCAGTTGATGTGGTGTCTTCTAATCTTTGTGTTGATTTCATAACCACAAACTTATTTATTCTAAGCACAAGTCTTATTCCTATGAAACATCCCACTTTTTGTAAAGAAGATTGAGTTAAGGGGTCAGAAACATCTTGTTGATCAAGATTATGTTCATTTTTTTTGGGCTGGAAAACTAAATATTTCAGCCCTCTAAAAGTCCTTTAATATGAGACAATCCAAGAAGGAATGACCTCCTTTATGTAGACACGAGTAGTTCGTATCTTCTCCCCAGCAGGTGACGTTTACCTGGCGTCTCTTTTATTCCTTTCTCTGGCCGTGATTAGACCAACACTCTCTCGTCCGTCTGAGAGGATGATGGATGAGCTGCGACCGCCGCTCAGGCCGGATCAGATGGCCGCCGCCGATAGACGAAGGGGGAGCGTCCGGCTTCCCTCGGTGACACCTCTAATTTAGCCTCCTGCTCTCTGGAGACGAGGAAGAACAAAAGGTCTTCGACCCCCCCATTTCCAGATCGTCCTGGTCCCCGTATCTCCTCTACGATCCGCTGTCACTCCCTTCAAGAGGCCGGGGGAAGGGTCCATTGTCTGAGGAAAATAGGGGGGTGATTGAGTGATTAGAGAGTAGATTAGTCCGCATCAATAGCCCGGCAGGAGGAAACAAACCTTTGAGAGAGTTCCTTTCTTTTGCTGTTCAGATTCACACAATGGAAGGAAGGTGTTTACTACCTGTTGGATTGTTCAGATTTATTGGATAGAAAAAATGTTATGACGATGATGGGACGTAGGCTTCAACGACGACGGGCCGGAGGTAGGCAACAACAACGAGACGTAGGAAGTAGGCAACGACAACGAGACGTAGGAAGTAGGCAACAACAACGAGACGTAGGAAGTAGGCAACAACGAGACGCGATGTAGGAAGTAGGTAACAACGAGACGCGATGTAGGAAGTAGGCGACAACAAGACGGGACGTAGACGATAACCTTTAAGAGAGTTAATGGAAGGTAGGCGTTGTTTACTAGGAAGAATTCTACGGTTTGTAGATGAAAGAGAAAGTTTTTCCTTTCCAACGCGTGACTGCCGTTAATCAGAGACCCTCAGGTTTGAGCCCTGCCAGCGTGTCTTCGGATGCGTCGTCGTCTTAACGAATGACTTCATGTCCCCCCCCCAAGCTAGCGACCTTTTCTGAAGCACTCCACCACGATACTTCACCGAGGCGAAGAAGAAGTGTGTCAGTATGAAAGAGGAGAGAGAGAGTGTCCCGGGGAGTTTTTTAGGGATCTATAACTAGTTTTTATTTCTATTAGAAAAAACTTGCATCCTTCCTGTTTCCGCCCACTTGAACACAACTCTTTTGTTTGGATCTCTAAAGAACAACCTTACAGTTGTAAATCTCAGTAATGCCCTTGGACGTTTTCGAATGCCTAACAAATGACTTCATCTCCTCGCCGCACCCCCCCAAGCTAGCGACCTTTTCCTAAGCACTACCCCACAATACTTCACCGGGGCAGAGAAGTGCCTCGGTGCAGCGAGGAGAGAGTATATCTGAGGTATTTATCTCCGCACATCTATTTTCCCATGTGGAGACCTTGTGAGCTGTCATGGCTGCCCCCCCCCCCCCCCCCCCCCCCCAATCCCTCCCTCCCGAAGGTAAAATAAGAGGCGACGTGTGTGTGTCATGAAGCCCGGGGAGGTGAATAATGAAAGATATTACCCATCAGGAGGGTTTTCGACGCGACGTTCAATTAGCCTTCCCCTCCAGCAAACTGATCGCTTGTCATCCCCTGGATGGATGGCCAAAATTAATTTGCTGACGTCTCCCTCCCCAAATACCAGGTTTGGATGGGAAAGTGTAAGAAATATTGTCTCACCCCCAGTTTAGTTCAGTCCAGGCCTCCAGAACCATCTAGTTAAACATCAGTCAGAGATGCTACTGACCTTCTCATTTAGTCTTTTCTCTGCTCGGATGCTGTCGTTTTTTATTTCACGTTAAAGAGATTGATCCCTCAGAAATACAATAAGATTAAAGGAGAATATTTTTTTTTTATTTTGTTTGTTTTGTATGTTTTTATGAAAAATGTAATGAAAAAAAACTCATAGCTTTTGATATTTGTATCTGACTGGAAGTTAGTTCTGTTATTTGAAGTCTCTTTGTGACTTTAACTGTGACTGCAACCACAGGAGCATTGTCTTTATTTTTTTATCTTGATATAGAAGTATTGTGGCCGAACTTGAACTGAAAAGTCAACTGTTGGGTTGTTCAGATTTATTAGATAGGAAAAAAAAAGTATGACGATGACGGAACGGGACATCAGGGACAACTAGATGGGACGTAGGCGACGAGACGGGACGTAGGAAAACGTAGGCGACAATGCAGAGACAAAGAAAAATGTAGGCGACAACGCCGAGACGTAGGAAAACGTAGGTGACATTGGAGAGACGTAGGAAAACGTAGGCGACAACGCCGAGACAAAGAAAAACATAGGCGACAACGCCGAGACAAAGAAAAACGTAGGCGACAACGCCGAGACAAAGAAAAACATAGGCGACAACGCCGAGACAAAGAAAAACATAGGCGACAACGCCGAGACAAAGAAAAACGTAGGCGACAACGCCGAGACAAAGAAAAACATAGGCGACAACGCCAAGACGTAGGAAAACATAGGCGACAACGCAGAGACAAAGAAAAACATAGGCGACAACGCCAAGACGTAGGAAAACATAGGCGACAACGCAGAGACAAAGAAAAACATAGGCGACTACGCAGAGACGTAGGAAAACGTAGGCGACAACGCAGAGACAAAGAAAAACGTAGGCGACAACGCAGAGACAAAGAAAAACGTAGGCGACAACGCCAAGATGTAGGAAAACGTAGGCGACAACGCCGAGACAAAGAAAAACGTAGGCGACAACGCCGAGACGTAGGAAAACTAGGCAACAACGCCGAGACGTTGGCCAAAACACCGGGGCCTCGGCAGCAACGACGGGATGAATAAGACAACGGAACCTGAACGAGACGGTCATATGTCAGAGACTTAGCCAACGATGATGAGACGTAATAGACAGGACTTAGACGAAGACAAGGACGATACTTAGCTGATGGGCTACAGGACGTAGGATGTAGTGGATGTCCACAGGACGTAGATGACGTGAGGTGATTTAGTGCATTTGCATTATTCAGACGTGAAACAAAAAGTAACCAGATCAAATGTTTCCAATGTAGCACGAATGTTGGCGAGAAAAGGACTCCGCGGTCCCTCGATGATCATTAAACGTCCACATAATCCGTGTAAATCCGTTGATTGATTAAAATGGAAAACCCTCCCACGAGGGCGAAGCTGACCTCAGAAGTCTTAATTGATGTAAACACACATCCTCCGTCTCTGCCTGGGAACATGTTGCTGCTCGCTCACTAACAGGCAGTAACGGATGATCAGCTGGCCTGACAGCTGCACGGCTGCCGGCAGCTTTCACTTCAGAGCAGCAGGAAGCTCGTCAAGTCGCGTTTACTGCACCGTGGGGAAACCCTGTTGTTGTTGCAGCGCGCACACACACACACACACACACACACACACTGTTTTACTTCCTCTTGACATGAGCTGAAATTAGTGTTAATCACTGGAAACAACATCGAGCGACCTGACGAAGCTCTTAAAAACTGATAATGTGCCAGTAACTGATCCTCTGAATTAGATTAGCAGCGTCTCAATAGTTATTGGAAAGGGACCTCTGAAACGACAGGTTTCATAACTGGCTTTTTATTAGTGTAATGTGTTGGATGTTTAAACATCTGTATCACTGAGTTAATCTGCACCAGGCGCCGTGTTTACCACGGTGGTCCAAGACCACCAAAACCAAGACCATCCGCGTAGCCGGCGTTAGCATTTAGCTTTATTGAGCAGAGAGGAACCCAGAGGTTTCCTAAAGGATCCGTGTTCGTTGTCCGTCTGTATTTACTCCAGGATCTCACCTCGTAGACTCTGTATGATTCTTTTAGGCGTCCGTCACACCGCCGCCTCCCGTCTCCGTCACTCTGAAGCGCCCCCCCCCCCCCCCCCCCCCCCCTTTCTTGGCGTCGTGTCAGCGCCAATTAAACGCCGAATGTGCCGTCACCGGCGGCGAGGGGTCACCGAGGGCCCGTCCCGCCACCGCCGAGCGCCGTAATGAAAGCTGAGCGGAGAGCGAGGGCTCCTGTCCATCTTACCCTCCCCCTCTTCTTCTTCTTCTGTGGTGCCCCCCCCCCCCCCCCACCCCCCCGTCTCCCTTCACGGCTGGACTCTATTAATATCCTCTGTCGGAGTGTTAATGTTGTAGAGGTCCAGTGAAGTGACACGCGTGGCAGCGCGGCTGTAATTGCTAATCAGCGGACAGTTTTATCCCCCCCTGCCTCTCTGATCTCCCACTCTCTCTCTCTCTCTCTCTCGCCTTCTCTTTGACCTTCTGCCTCTCTCCCTCTCTCTCCCTCTCTCTCTCTCTCTCTCTCTCTCTCTCTCTCTCTCTCTTTCTAACCT
>NW_027176446.1:30000-63653 GCF_023349555.1 Cebidichthys violaceus
TCTACTTTTTGAGCAAGGCACTCCCACACGCCTGCAGGTCGTCGGTTCGATTCCCCCGTGAGGCTGAGAAAACACAAACTGCACACGTCCATCAGCGATGAGAGCGGCTGATGCAGTAAATTAGTGTTAAAACTCATCACTTAACACATCAACACACACACACACACACACACACACACACACAGCCTCCGGCACCAAACAGCTTCTTCTTCTTCTTCTTTTTATTTTTTTTTGCGGGAGCGCGTTACATCTGCAGCTCCGGCGTCAATTAGCGTGTTAGCGGAGGCTAATCGAATGAAAGTCAATCAGCGCCGCTAATTGCTCAACTATGTGTAAAGAAATCACATTAATGCCGCTAATTAAGAGGAAGTGAAGAAGAAGAAGAAGAAGAAGAGTTACCTGCTCCTGTAGCCACGCCCCCTACAGGTGAACGCGTGACTTTAATTATTTAATATTTAAATTAAAGGGTTTTCTAATTATTACACTAAAACCATGATGTGTGCGACTCAAGGGCCACTTACTGGCTTTATTTCTCAGCTTTCAGCTGCATCTGCAAATAGAACTTTTAAAATGATAGAAATGTAAACAAGGATGATAAATAATTAATACAAATAAATAAATAGAAATACTAACAATATTTTAAATACACAGAATATTATCAGATACAGAAAGATCATAACTAATCAAATAAACTGAGAACATAGAAATATTAAAAACTAACAAAAAAAAAGAATACAAATACATAAATATAAATACAAAGATTATTTTAAAATGTTATTAAAATAATACTATAGACATGTTAATAATATATTAGTACAATAAAGAATATAATTAAACAAGTTTATATGATTATGAACAATGAAAACAAATAATTAAAAATAATAAAGTAAACAAATATATTTTTCATGAGAAATAAAACAAATAAAACATTCCTTTAAAGTATTGTGGGTCAGACTAATGAGTCTAAATGGGGTGGACAAAATAACAGAAACACCCTCATGTTTGCTGTACCTAATAAAGTGGACACCGTGTCTCTCTAATCCACGTTTAAACACTTCCTGTTCTTCTTCTTCTTCTCCTCCTTCATCAGCCGTCGCCTCTTCTTCTTCTTCTATCCGTCGTGTTTCAGTCGCTCTTTATGGATTTACGCGTGTCGGGTCCCGGTGCATCTTTATGCATCCATTTATACCGACACACACACACACACACACACACACACACACACCAGCTGCCGACGGTGTGTGTGTGTGTGTGTGTGTGTGTGTGGTCGATACACACATCCGTCCTGGACGCCGTGTGGACGACCGGGCCGATGATGAAAGCTCCCTGATGCAAATGGAGACTCAATTACCTCGGTCAATCTGTCGGAGGGCAGTGTGTGTGTGTGTGTGTGTGTGTGTGTGTGTGTGTGTGTGTGTGTGTGTGTGTGTGGAGGGTTTACCCAGCATGCCGCTGGCTCGAGGACTCTCCGGTGGCTTGTTAAGACGCCGTCGAGAGCACTTGGCTTTGAATTGGCCTTTTGTCAGCCGAGCTGCCAGAAGGAGGCGGAGCCACACCGGGGGACAGAGTGTGTGTGTTTGTGTGTGTGTGAGGACCAATTAGAGTCCTACAGCTGGACGGTGAGGACGTGGTCCTCCTGGTCCTCGTCGCTTTAGGGTTTATTTAAGGTTGTAATCAGGTTAATGTGAGCTTCAGTTCACAGGTGTCTTCCTGTTTCTGTTTCTTCACTCTTTGGACGGACTTGTCCCCCTAAAGACCTGAAACCTCTGGAGGACGTGAGGACCAGGAGACGTGTCCTTCACTCTCGACGTATATACACAGTCTACAAAATGTCTTCATCCCTCAAAGATGTCCTCAATTTATATAAATAAATGTCCTTTAAATGTCCTCACTTCCTTTAAATGTCCCTACTTTATGAAATGTCCTTACTTCCTCAAAATGTCCACACTTCCTTTAAATGTCCTCACTTCCTTTAAATGTCCACAGTTTATTAAATGTTCTCAGTTCCTTGAAATGTCCACAGTTTATTAAATGTCCTCACTTCCTTTAAATGTCCACAGTTTATTAAATGTCCTCAGTTCCTTTAAATGTCCACAGTTCCTTTAAATGTCCTCACTTCCTTTAAATGTCCACAGTTCCTTTAAGTGTCCTCACTTCCTTTACACGTCCTCTGTCTCTTTCTAAAGTGTCCTCCTTGTCCCATCTGAAGCAGTTCAGTGGGACACTGTGGTTTTAATCCGTCCCAGCGGGTCATGAGCTTTGTTTCTGCTCGTCTTCTTCATGTTGAAGAGGAGGCCCACCTCCCACAATGCCTTGCTCCTCACCGGGGTCAGAGGGGGGGGGTGTGTGGGTGGATTAAACAAGCGCCTCTCGTCCCTTATTACCGTGTTTTCATTCACCTCTGTGATCCGGAGGAGAGCTCCTCATCGGGGGGCGTTCGAGGCTCCCGGGCGGCGGGTCCGGCGTGTTCAGGGGGCGGAGCCAATCAGAGCCGGGCGAGCTCGGCCACTTCAGCGCCGCTTTGAGGGATTAGTGCGTCTTTGTTTCCGTCGTATCACTCAGAGATTTATCTGCTTTATTATCCCGAGTTAATCCCCAAAAACAGAGACGCTTTCATTTCATTCATCAGCATTTTAAACATGTCCTAAATGTCCCCCGTCCTTGTCCCCCTTCAGGACTACATGCAGAACGTCCACGGGAAGGAGATCGACCTGCTGAGGACCACGGTGAAGGTCCCGGGGAAGAGGCCGCCCCGCGCCGTGTCCACCTGCGCCGCCGCCGCACCGAGTCCCAAAACCAACGGCCTCACGAAGGACATGAGCAGCCTGCAGCTGGGACAGACGCCAGGTGAGACACACCTGCAGACTGACGGGACCTTCAAAATAAGACGTTTAGCCGGCGAAAAAATCCGTGATAGATAATCATAAATGAACATGAAAGTGTTTTTGTTTGTGTTTTTAAAGGCGACACGTTTATTATATAATCAAACTAATTATTGCTGCTCTTATCGTAAACACGAGCATGTTTCTGTCCTTCGTGACTCAATAAAGGTTGAAGATTCAAAAGATTTAACGCCTTGAAACACTCAGGGAGACGTGTTGAAAGACAAAAGGTGGAGAGAGAAGCGACACACACACACACACACACACACACACACACACACACACACACACACACACATGAAGCAGCTCTTATGAGGCGGTTAAATCACACACACACACACACACCCACACACACACACACACACCCACACACACACACACACACACACATATGAAGCAGCTCTTATGAGGCGGTTAAATCAAACACACACACACACACACACACACACACAGGAGGCCCGAGCTAATAGCATGAATATTCAGTGAGCCGTACTCCGTGTACTAATTATTGTCATGAATATTAATGCAATCAGAGTTCTGGCTCCGCTCAGCCAGCACCAAGAGATGAGCTGTAATGAGAGAATGGGGGGGGGGGGGGGGTCAGCCTCTTAACAACTCAAGGGTTTGATTTAAGCAGCCAGCCTGTGAGAAGCTGCTTTTATGTGTGTGTGTGTGTGTGTGTGTGTGTGTGTGTGTGTGTGTGTGTGTGTGTGTGTGTAGACAGAAGTCATTCGTATTGAACAACTTCTCTTTTGACCCCCCCCCCTTTCAAAATAATAGACTTCCATGCCCCCCAGATAAAGTGTGATTTTTATTTTGCAATTTAATTTAAATAAATCCGTGAGTTCCAGAGCTTAACTTCCCTCATTTCTGATCATTTAGACCTCATATGTACCTGAAAATAAGTTCACTGTTAAAAGGTACGCAAAGGTTTTTATGTCGACAAATAAAGTGAAATTAAAGAATAAATCAATTAACTTCCCTTGAAAAATGACTGAATATTTACCGGACATTTCCTGACGCTTTGCAACACTTTTAACCAAAACATTCAGTGTCTCCAGTGTCTCCAGGTGTTTTAGAGTAGTTTAAAGTCTCCAGTGTCTCCAGGTGTTTTAGAGTAGTTTAAAGTCTCCAGGTGTTTCCAGGTGTTTTAGAGTAGTTTAAAGTCTCCAGGTGTTTCCAGGTGTTTTAGAGTAGTTTAAAGTCTCCAGTGTCTCCAGGTGTTTTAGAGTAGTTTAAAGTCTCCAGGTGTTTCCAGGTGTTTTAGAGTAGTTTAAAGTCTCCAGTGTCTCCAGGTGTTTTAGAGTAGTTTAAAGTCTCCAGGTGTCTCCAGGTGTTTTAGAGTAGTTTAAAGTCTCCAGGTGTTTCCAGGTGTTTCCAGGTGTTTTAGAGTAGTTTAAAGTCTCCAGGTGTCTCCAGGTGTTTTAGAGTAGTTTAAAGTCTCCAGGTGTTTCCAGGTGTTTTAGAGTAGTTTAAAGTCTCCAGGTGTCTCCAGGTGTTTTAGAGTAGTTTAAAGTCTCCAGTGTCTCCAGGTGTTTTAGAGTAGTTTTAAGTCTCCAGGTGTTTCCAGGTGTTTTAGAGTAGTTTAAAGTCTCCAGTGTCTCCAGGTGTTTCCAGGTGTTTTAGAGTAGTTTTAAGTCTCCAGGTGTCTCCAGGTGTTTTAGAGTAGTTTAAAGTCTTCAGTGTCTCCAGGTGTTTCCAGGTGTTTTAGAGTAGTTTTAAGTCTCCAGGTGTTTCCAGGTGTTTTAGAGTAGTTTAAAGTCTCCAGTGTCTCCAGGTGTTTTAGAGTAGTTTTAAGTCTCCAGGTGTCTCCAGGTGTTTTAGAGTAGTTTAAAGTCTTCAGTGTCTCCAGGTGTTTCCAGGTGTTTTAGAGTAGTTTAAAGTCTTCAGTGTCTCCAGGTGTTTCCAGGTGTTTTAGAGTAGTTTAAAGTCTTCAGTGTCTCCAGGTGTTTTAGAGTAGTTTAAAGTCTCCAGGTGTCTCCAGGTGTTTTAGAGTAGTTTCAAGTCTCCAGGTGTTTCCAGGTGTTTTAGAGTAGTTTAAAGTCTCCAGGTGTCTCCAGGTGTTTTAGAGTAGTTTAAAGTCTTCAGTGTCTCCAGGTGTTTTAGAGTAGTTTCAAGTCTCCAGGTGTCTCCAGGTGTTTCCAGGTGTTTTAGAGTAGTTTAAAGTCTCCAGGTGTCTCCAGGTGTTTTAGAGTAGTTTCAAGTCTCCAGGTGTCTCCAGGTGTTTTAGAGTAGTTTCAAGTCTCCAGCTGTCTCCAGGTGTTTCCAGGTGTTTTAGAGTAGTTTAAAGTCTCCAGGTGTCTCCAGGTGTTTTAGAGTAGTTTCAAGTCTCCAGGTGTCTCCAGGTGTTTTAGAGTAGTTTAAAGTCTCCAGGTGTCTACAGGTGTTTGAAGGGTCTCCAGAGGGAGCAGTCTAACGTGATGTTGAGTCTGAGTGGGTTGAAGACTACAAGTTAGAAAAGCAAATCTAGATTTAGAGAAGAGTGAGAGCTCTGTGCAGGACACCTTAGCCGCTAGCTAGCTAGCACAACGCACTACACAGCCAGTCAGAGAAAGAGGTGCATTGTGGGAACGCATCTAACGGCCGACGTCCCTCCCGCAGGTCAGGTGACCAGCAGCTCGTCGGCGTCTCAGATGGCGAGCGGCGTTAGCCTGGTGTCCTTCAACAGCCGCGGTCTGGAGGGGATGCACCAGCGCTCGTACTCCGTCTCCAGCGCCGACCAGTGGACCGACGCCACCGTCATCGCCAACTCCGGAGTCAGCACAGGTGAGACGACGTCATCAGGTGGGCCTCAAAGGGTCATGGGAAATATTAACCATAATGCATCACATTTAATGTGGTGATTCTCTGCAGCGACGTCCTGTGAAAACCCCTCCAAACTAAAAGGGTCCTGATGTGTGTTTATTTAGAAGTCACAGGGGCCACACACGCAGCTCTGCCACAGGGCTGCCTGCTGGGCCCCGGAGGGCCCCGCTGTGCAGCTCCGCGGTGGAGCCCATCATTTGTCTCCCCATTGATCCAGCTGCCAGACCGTAATGCTGCTTTAACTGTCTGTCAGACTAATGGACACGAGACTCACACACACACTTAGACTGACAGCTGCCAGTGTGTGTGTGTGTGTGTGTGTGTGTGTGTGTGTGTGTGTGTGTGTGTGGCCGTGACGATAACCTTGATTGACAGCTCTGTCGTCGGTGTCGAGCCCTCCGGCCCTCCTCAAATAACGTTTAAAGCTGTGAAATGCTTTAACTGTACTCCCAGGGGCCACACACACACACACACACACACACACACACACACACACACACACTGTGGTCTATAATAAACATGGAGAAGGATCTAGATGATTTGATTTCACTTATTTATGGACAGTAACAAGTTGAGTACCATTACTTCTGATGAATACATGATACATAGTAGCATTGCTTAAAAACTTCAAAATAAAAGTCTGTGTATAAAGTGTAAAGCTCACAAACCCTGGTGACCTCCTGAGTCAAAATATATGAAGATTTACATTATTTAATTATTTATGTGCTTCTATGCTTATATATTTACAAATATCTATCTACTTGTGTACTTCTAAATACTTCCAAATAACTATCTACTTGTACACTTCAAAATATATTTCTACTTGTATACTTCCAAATATATTTCTACTTTTAAATACTTCCAAATATCTATCTACTTGTGTACTTCTAAATACTTGCAAATATATATCTACCTGTACACTTCCAAATACTGCCACTATGGAGCGAGTGCGACATTATGCTGACGATGCAGGACTTTATCTTGAGATTGTCCAAACCGAGGAGGTTCAGATGAGAGAGGGAGGAGGTGAGGAGGGAGGAGGTAAGGAGGGAGGGTTAGGAGGGATGGGTTAGGGGGGAGGTGAAGCAGGAGGAGGAGGAGGACGGAGCTCGGCCTGCAGACGGGAGGAGGGCCGTTAATCCACGGCGGTTTAATTGCACTCTCGGGGACGGCATCTTGTCAGCAGAGATAAGTTGTCACATTTTCCACTTGAGCTGAGACTAAACGATTGTGGAATAAGTTATGGCCGTCCTTGGGGCCGTGTGTGTGTGTGTGTGTGTGTGTGTGTGTGTGTGTGTGTGTGTGTGTGTGTGTGTGTGTGTGTGTGTGTGTGTGTTGTCTTGTCAGCGCTGTGATATTGATGGAAGCTGAATGTTATTTTATTCTGCCGCTAGTCACAGCTGTCAGCGGGCGCCGTGAGGAGAGAGACTCCCTCCTCTGATTGGGTATCGGTTCAGTATCTGATTCTCGTCTTTTTATTTCTATATTTCCACCACATGTTAAAGGTCTGTGATGTACATGAGATCTATGTATGTTCATGCTAAACAGTAGAGGAATAAATAACAACAAAAAAACATAAAAAATGAGTGTCAGAACAGGAAGTGGATGCTCTATAGAGGCTAGAAATATAACACTTCAGAGCTCTTACTGGGCTTTTATTGTGAAGCTGCTTCCTGTTACTTTAAACTGTGTGAATATTCAGATAAATTACAAATATTACAGACTTCTCAATATTTATATACTTACAGAATTCCAAATACTTAAATAAATAAATATCTTTATCATTGTATACTTCCAAGTATTTATATCTTCATATACTTCCAAATTCTTCTATATATACAGTATATATATATATATATATATATATATATATATCCTTATATACTTCCAATTATTTATATCTTCATATACTTCCAAATACTTCTCATTCATCTGCAAATTGAAATACTTCCTTGTGTCTCTAAATATGTGTGTACTGCTTTAAAGTACTGCATTAGATACCATGAGATTAGTCGCGGTATGGTCGACATATTTCAGACAGGAACAGCAGAAGAAGAAACCCCCCCCCCCCCCTCAATATGTCTTCTTCTGGTTGTGTAGATACCGGTTTGGGAGACTCGGTCTGCTCCAGTCCCAGTATCTCCAGTACCACCAGTCCCAAGATGGAGCCGCCACCATCACCGCACGCCAACCGCAAGAAGCACCGCCGGAAGAAGAGCACCAGCAACTTCAAAGCCGACGGCCTCTCTGGTACTGCGGAAGGTAACGCCATCCCCCCCCCCCCTCGCCTCTCACTTTCCCCGCCCAGGTCCGACTGCTAAATGCCCCCCCCCAGAAACAAGTACAGGAAATACTTCAAATATCGTATACACTTTCAAATTCAGCCTCCAAATATCCATTTACTTCCACTAATCTAAAGACATCCATTCTGTTTCTAAACATCTGTGTACTTGTACACGCATTTCACTTAATATTGTATTTACTTCCAAACATGTTCAGCTATATACTTACAGTATTTACTTCTGAATAGTTACAACTATTAGTATATTTAGATGCCTCAAAATATATGAAGATTTACATACTTTAAAAAGGATTACAAATATGTACATGCTTATATATTTAAAAACTACTTGAATACTTCCAAATACTGCCAAATATCTAACGTTTAAATAGCGATAGGAGTAAATAATTGTAAATACTTCCTATTATACTCACACAGGTGTAAATAAATATAGTTTTACGTTTAACATTCACCTTTAAATAGTTTTGATGTTTCCAGCGCAGTACTCTGAAGTATCCTTCACAGTACTTCGTGTACAGTCTGTGACCCGGGTTGGGAAACGCAGTCATGTGATCGTCTGAGACTCCCGACCTCTCGATAGGAGGGACGGATCTCCTCATCCTCTCATTCTGTCAGCCCTTCATCTCTTCATCCTCTTCCTCTTCCTCTGATCGAACTCTGGATCAGTTTGTGACATAACCAGAACCCTCTTCAGATGTGTTGGTTCTGATCTGAGACCTCTGGGGTCGTGGTGGGAGGTAAAGACGGGAAGTAAAGACGGGAAGTAAAAGACGGGAGGTAAAAGACGGGAGGTAAAAGACGGGAGGTAAAGACGGGAAGTAAAAGACGGGAGGTAAAAGACGGGAGGTAAAGACGGGAAGTAAAAGACGGGAGGTAAAAGACGGGAGGTAAAGACGGGAAGTAAAAGACGGGTGGGAGTATAAGACAGTATAAGACAGGTGGTAAAAGATGGGAAGTAAAGACGGGAAGTAAAAGATGGGAAGTAAAGACGGGAAGTAAAGACGGGAAGTAAAAGATGGGAAGTAAAGACATGAAGTAAAAGATGGGAAGTAAAGACATGAAGTAAAAGACGGGTGGGAGTATAAGACAGTATAAGACAGGTGGTAAAAGATGGGAAGTAAAGAAAGGAAGTATAAGACAGGTGGGAGTATAAGACAGTATAAGTATCAGTATAAGACTGGTGGTAAAAGATGGGAAGTATAGAAGGGAAGTAAAAAACGGTAAAGAGGGAAGTAAAGATGGGAAGTAAAGACATGAAGTAAAGATGGGTGGTGAAGAAGGGAAGTAAAGAAGGGAAGTAGAGACGAGTTGTAAAGACAGGAAGTAAAGAAGTAAAGACGGGAAGTAAAGACGTAAAGACGGGAGATAAAGACCTGATCCGCTGACACACGTGTTGTATTGAGTTAAAGGATATGTAGCGATGCATAGTTACCACACTCTGATCCACGGCGTCACTCTGACGAAGTGGAAGCTCAGTGACAGTCAAAGGACGGACGGCAGCTTTGAGCAGCATTCAAACACCTTCAGAGCTGGTGTCTGGTTTCCTCCACTGAGGAGGTCATGTTGTCGTGTAGAAACTCACAGTAATGATACATAACCTCTGGTTTTGTAATCCAATCAGAAGTGTTGTCTCCCTCATACTGCATATAATAAATATACATATTTATAGACATATATATATATTTATATATATATATATAAAGCCAGATTTGTCGGCTCTCACCATGGCTGCTTGAACAGATGTGGCGGCGGCAGCAGATGTGTAATGTTCGTCTCTCCATCACGGAGGCATCAAGCAGCTGACAAGACAAGTGGCTGTCTGAGTGACGGATAGACGCTTCGCCTGCTTTCATTTCCTCTCCTGTCTCCTACCACCTCATCTCCTTCCCCTCCTTTGTCTCCCTCCTTCCCTTGTTTTCATCTTTTCTTTCCTTCCTTTCTCGTCTCGCTCCTCTCTCCTGTTTTCTTGTACATGTTTTTAGTCTCTCGTTTCCTCTCCTTTATTGTGTAGTCGTCTTCTGTTATTCATGATCATCCTCTAGTTCCTTTATTCGTTGACTCTTCTTTAACCCTCAGCCTCCTTCACCTACTTTATTATTTTATTTTTTCCTCCGGTTGTCAGAGCCCTTGGTCCTCGCCCCCTTATTAGTCAGCCGGAGAGAGGCTTTAAGTGAAATATTATAAATAATCCACCGTATTGAAATCTTTTATCAGCTGTGTCACTTTCATTATTCAATAAGCGATTAGTAACAGTCTTCCCAATTTAGCCATTAAGCACCGAGTGCGCTCGGCCGGCGGGCCGCCGCCTGTCACGCCGGGCGAGCAGGTGAAGTATCTGGTGTCAGAGTAATTCATGAGGGGGGGGCCGCCCTCTGTGGACCACCCCACCCCCCCACCAGGTAGGAGTCTCTAGTGGAGCAGCGGGGACGTCTTCTTCGTCTTCATCGCGTCAACATGACGTCATGTTTGGATGTTCATTGTCCCGGGAAGATAGTTCTTTATGACATGCAGACAGTTTATCTTCATTCAAGAAATCAGGTCTGTAGTACTCGGGTCTGGTCCTGGTCTGGACTCTTTCCTCCCTCTGACTGGTCTAGACTTTACTCTGACTGGTCTGGGTTCTAGTCTGACTGGTCTGGGTTCTAGTCTGACTGGTCTGGGTTCTAGTCTGACTGGTCTGGATTCTAGTCTGACTGGTCTGGGTTTTAGTCTGACTGGTCTGGGTTCTAGTCTTACTGGTCTGGGTTCTAGTCTGACTGGTCTGGATTCTAGTCTGACTGGTCTGGGTTCTAGTCTGACTGGTCTAGGTTCTAGTCTGACTGGTCTGGGTTCTAGTCTGACTGGTCTGGATTCTAGTCTGACTGGTCTGGGTTCTAGTCTGACTGGTCTGGATTCTAGTCTGACTGGTCTGGATTCTATTCTGACTGGTCTGGGTTCTAGTCTGACTGGTCTAGGTTCTAGTCTGACTGGTCTGGGTTCTAGTCTGACTGGTCTGGGTTCTAGTCTGACTGGTCTGGATTCTAGTCTGACTGGTCTAGGTTCTAGTCTGACTGGTCTGGGTTCTAGTCTGACTGGTCTGGATTCTAGTCTGATTGGTCTGGGTTCTAGTCTGACTGGTCTGGGTTCTAGTCTGACTGGTCTGGATTCTAGTCTGACTGGTCTGGATTCTATTCTGACTGGTCTGGGTTCTAGTCTGACTGGTCTGGGTTCTATTCTGACTGGTCTGGGTTCTAGTCTGACTGGTCTGGATTCTATTCTGACTGGTCTGGGTTCTAGTCTGACTGGTCTGGGTTCTAGTCTGACTGGTCTGGATTCTAGTCTGACTGGTCTGGGTTCTAGTCTGACTGGTCTAGGTTCTAGTTGGTTGGTTGAACACATTTCCACTATTCTATAATACTTTGAAATATAATCAAGAGATTTATCGTCGATATAAATTGTTAATTGCAGCCATGAAGGGAGATGAACACACACACACACACACACACACACACACACACACACACACACACACACACACACACACACACACACCTGTGCCAGGTTAACCCCTGCTGATCACAGCCTGGACATCAGTCCCGGCTCTCGTTAACTAGCTGCTGTTTGATAGCAGCGCTTCATCCTGGAGCTTTGAAAGTTGACCTGCAACATACCCCCCCCACCCACCCACCCACACACACCCCCCCACACACACCCCCACACACACACACACACACACACACACACAGGTGTTTGAAGTGGCCACACACAGGTAGCAGCAGGACGGCTGGGACACGTTCACGCTGCAGTGAAGGAGTTTCTTTTGTGTTTCGAGGAGCTTTGATTCCTCGACCGGTCGCTCGGCTTCGCTGCTCCTGCAGCTCGCCGCCTCTCCGCCGCTTCATCGCCAAATTCCTTTTAAAGTGGCGGTTAATCAGGAAGACGTGGGTCGAACAGGTGGGGGACAAAGAGGGTCCCTGTCCAGGAGAGTCCAGGTGGTCTCTTCTAGTTTTGTTTGTTTATTACTATAATGATATATGACACATTTATAACACATAATAATCTCTAAATATGTACACTAGAGAGAACAATAATCCGCCCATCTCTCTTCCTTCCTGCTGCACTTTCAAAATAAAAGCGAGCGATCTGTCAAAAACAGACACAATATAAACCACTTAGCTTTTTTTTTTTTTTAAATAGTTTTAGTTGGATTCTACATCCTGTAATGGAAGTGTGTGATGTGTTTTATGAAGATATCAATAATTCATAAAGAACTACATTTAACTTCTTTACATCAACGCTCTGCCGTCTCTTGAGCTCCACCTTCTCTCCTTCACTCTCTCAGGAATCAAACCCGTGACCTTTCTGAAGCGGCGGACTCATTTCCACACGATGATGTTCTTGAGATCGGCCCCCACAGCCTCGGTGTGTCGGGGCTCGTATTATTCTTTAAACGGATTAAAGCGAGAAGGGAAACAAGCGGAGTAACATTTAAAGTGTCGTATTTCGTCCTCTGTAAATGCTCCCAGTCGCCCCGGGGGGTAAACATCACGCCTCTGCTGTTTACAGACGGAGCTCAGGTCAGACCAAAGCCAGTCCACCGCAACAGGACCGCTCATAATGGGATTCATTCAGATGTTATATTTATGTGTCTTAGATTTATTATCAGTATATCTGTTTTATGTTCCTGTGTAATCCTACTTTAAACTGGATTATTAATAAATACGTTGTGTTTTATTGGATGTTTATAGGCATTCGTAGTTTTTATTAAACGAGATCCAGTACTTTGTTCTGTTGAAGCTTCAACACTATGATGTTTCACAATAAAAGCTCCACAGAAACTCAGCAGCCATTTTTCTTTTAATGTGAAACTTCAAGCGGTTGATGTTTCACAATAAAAGCTCCACAGAAACTCCGCAGCCATTTGGCTTTTAATGTGAAACTTCAAGGCGTTGGTGTTTCACATTAAAAGCTCCACAGAAACTCAGGAGTCATTTGGCTTTTAATGTGAAACTTCAAGCAGTTGATGTTTCACAATAAAAGCTCCACAGAAACTCGGCAGCCATTTAGCTTTTAATGTGAAAAATCAACAGGAAGTTGAGTTTTAATTGACTGTAGAAACAACAGGAAATAATTTATTAGTTTATTTGAGTATTTTATTTGCTGAACGAGGTCCGAGGACTTCTTTCTCTTCTGGTCTTGTTTATGTTGCAAACTTAACGTTCACTCCTTCATCGTGCTCATTGGCCCCTCCCACTCTCGCCGCAAGCCACGCCCCTTCTGAGTCCTCCTCAGCGCTGCTTCTTTTTTTTGACGCCTGTCTCTCGTTTCTTCTTCTCTGTTTTCTCTCGTAAATGTCACCTCGTTCCTCCACTCTGTCTTTCCTCTTCCGTTTTCCTCCTCCTCTTCCTCCTCCTCTTCCTCCTTCTCTTCCTCTTCTTTGCAGCCAAACGTAAAGCGTGGAAACTTAACCGTGTTGGTAGTCTGCGCAGCATTTACACCAACAGTCTGCACAACTCAGAAGGTAAAGAACAAACTGTTGTGGTGGACCTGAGACCGTCAGGTGGACCTCCATTGCCCCCCCCACCCCCCACCCCCCACCCCGACCCCGACCCAGTTAGCAGAGATTTGGTGATTTGGTAGCAGGAGATACTCCATCTGGGCTCTAAAAATGTTGAAATGATCCAGTTTGTCATGTTAAACAACCTAAAAGATGATGTTCGGACCACCAGATGTTATTATTTATACTTAATTGCTTTAAATACTACAATACCCATGAGCCTCGTGGGCCGGTCAGAATACTTAATTAAAAGGAAATTGATCTTTAATGAAATCAGTTTTTGCTGCCGCCCGTCGACAGAAACTTAAGCTCTGCGATCGGACGTTTGCTGCTGAAATGCATCTTGGGAGTCGTAGTTAACGTCTTATTTACAGACGCTTAGTACCTTTATTGTTTATTTTCCGGATGTTTTATTGCGATAAAACATCCCACCACCACCACCACCAACCAACATACACAACTTGTATTCAACCGGCGTCTGGAAGCCAGACTCCAGCAAAAAGTTAAATCGTCTCCGATCAGTCGACGTCTCGGCCCACCTTCGTACTTCTCTTTCAGAACAATCGGCTGCGATATTTTCCAGGTTATTAATGTTGTAAAAGGCTGCGAATAATATGCGGAGTAATGACCTGTGTCGCAAAGCAATACTGTGTGCGGTGACATTTAAGGCTTTTAATTTGTGTTTCCCGAGGCCCCCTTTTGTCTCCCTCACGCCTCCCCTCTCATTGCACCTACAGTCCTGCCTGTCACACACACACTGAAACACACTCGACACCTCCCACCACAGATGATAGGCCTGTATGCATGTCCTGCCCCCCCCGCCCGCCCACACACACACACACACACACACACACACACACACACACACACACACACACACTGCGTCTTGTAAATGCTGTATATTTGGTTTGTTCTGTTTCTGCCGCTAAAGGTTATCGGTGTCAGAGTTCACAAATTGCCTCGGCGCCACCTCTCTGTGTGTGAATGTCGGCACAGTAGCCGAGAGCGAGGCGGTAATTACCAACGCTGTTGTGTGTGTTCATACTCTCATGCATACGTTTAGTCCTCTGTGCGGCGTCGCAGAGGAAACGCCGGGCAGGCGGAGACGTCTGCGAGTTCTCAGGAAGCTCATTTGGACCAAATTATCTTCAAGAAACGTCATTTGTAGCCTCCACAGAAATATCTTAGAAACCCGTTGGATTGTGATAAAATGTGGTTCGTGTTCCTCTGAGGTTGAATCATAATGAGTTGGTTGCCATCTTTTGAAAATATCTTAAATGCGACAAGATTGATTGGCACAAAGATTCGTGGTTCCCTGAAGAACATTCATCAGCCGATGTTTATTTTCTAGACTGTTCTGTCACGTCTTATTGTCTTATAACTAATATTTAAAATAGTCAGATTCAAAGTTGAATTAACGTGTCCTTTTGGCAGCAGAACAAACCTCTGACATATTGTCATCTTATCAAGTTGCAAACAGCTGCTTGCACATTAGACTCCAGACTTGATGATTGATGACCTGATGAATCTAACTCGTCCTCTCTTTCAGCTCTGTTTTTGGTCTCCACCACCAAATATCTGCTGAAAGCTCCACTTCGTTCACCAGCTAGTCTCTACATTTCAGGTTGCTTTATTGTCTTCCTGCAGCTCAGACTCCAACTGCATTGTGGGAGTGTTCCTCCAGCTGCTCAGCCTTTAATGCCCCCCCCCCCCCCCCCCCCCTCTCATTTTATTCATTAGCCGCCGCCGTGCGCCGGGTCAGCGTGCAGCATTTAAATCCAGAGAAACAGCGTTTAATTTACGCTGCTGAGAGGCTGCCCCCTTTCTGGATTGTTGGTTTCCATAATTGTCAAGCAGCTACCCCCCACCCACCCCCTGAAAACAGAGAATCATGGGAATTTAATTATGATGGGATTCTTGACCCCGCGGGGCTCAACCGGCGCTTTGATGGGTGGGCTGTCGTTTAGAACGCGGAGCCTTTTGCAGATTCATCATGCTGCATTATGTACAGTTTTCACTTCATGAGACGCGCTCTAACATCCACAGTCTTTAAGAAGGAAAGCGACGATGTGCTTTGATGTCTTGAAGTCCTGATCTGGTTCACATCCTTCTTACTTTCATAAAGTTTCACAGTTAAATATGACTTTATGTTGAGTTTTCCAGTCGTTTCCTTTGCAGACAAAAGGTTGTAGACATGTTTCTGACTCATTTTCTTTGTGGTCAAATGATCGTTTTCTTGTACGAGATGCTGCGTTGAGCTGCCGATTTAAACCTGAAGTCCGGTCTAACCTTGAGCCTTTAATCAGCCCTGTAAACAGTAGTTTTAATGAACCAATCAGAAGCCTGAAGCGGTCCGAGATGAAAACGATGCTCAGCAAAGGAAACGTTGGGGCGAGAAAAAAGGTGTTTTCAATGTCTTTGAGTCGGCCTCGGGGCCTCTTCTTCCATCCTTTTCCTCTGCTCGGACCGGGGCCCATTGATTATCCAGAGAACCGAGCCGGAGGGGAACTTCAGCTCCGGTGCTCTGAGACGCTCCCAATTAGCCAAACGACTGGAAGCTGAGGAAGAGCGAAATGGTCGTTTTCTCTCTCTCTCTCTCCGACTGATTAAACCTCTCATCTTTCCACCGCTTCACGTCGTGAAGCTGCTGCTTCCGGAGACGCTCTCGCCCAAAAGTGTCATGACTGATTACCGCTGAGGTCCGGGAGAGAAGACGGAGCAGATTTCTGCTTTTTTGTTTTTGGGTCGCACCAGCAGGAACGGAGGGAATCCTGGGAGGGTCCTTTGATTAGGCGATCGGCCCCGAGTCCTCCCTCCTCACCGGGGCTAATTGTAAACAGAAGCAGCTCGTTGTCTTGATCTCTGGAGTGGTGCCCCCCCCCCCCCCGCTTCACCTCCACTTCCTGTCCTCTCTGGGCGGACGTAACGGTTTACAAATGTGCCCACGTTGAGCTCAACAACCCCTCAAAACCTCCCAGATCCAACTTAAGGGTCTGAACGTGTGCAGGAACTTCACCTTAAACCATCTAAAAGGTCCACTTACTACCTTCAACCACATCAGCTGACGGAGCGGACACTCTCTCCAGCTTTAAGGACCTCCTGTCTGTTAGAACTGCAAGAAGGAGACTCCACAGAAGCATCGTCTGTAGTATCAGGAGAGTTTAACGAAAGGAATGGCTTCACCTACGCAGCATCTAATTACATTTTAGTTTTTATTAGAAAACGCTTTTTTTAATGTGACGCTCGACCAGCAGTCCAAAATATGAAGTTGAGTCAATTATTAAATCGCCACATCACTTTTTAACAATTTAGATGAAGTTGAAAACGTCACATCTTCTTTATTCTAATTTGTCTAATGTGAGGAATAATATATTTATTAATGTAAAATATTTGAGTCTCTATTCCAGTATTTTTATGACATTTTATTGGCATTTTAACATATAAATAAAATAAGTGGTACAAAAGATAAATCAAACCCTCGTATATTTATACAAACTTTTCTTTTATTGTTATTTGTTATTCATGATTATTATTAGCAGAAGGTTGTTTCCCGTTAAACAGCTGCTTTAGAGAAGTCACTCCGTCCACTGATGGGCCCATTAACCTCTGAGGGTTCTGGGTAATGGATCCATGGGTCCCGCCTCCAGCAGGCCCTGATTGTAATGAGGGGGGGTCATGAGGTCAGCAGTGGTTCAGGAGAACAGGTGTCCTTCAGTCCGGGCAGCTTGTTTTTAGAGGTTTGATCATAAAGGTCTGGTTCATGGTTCATGAAGCCACTGTAGTGGTTTGAAACCAATTGTTTGACGCACAAGAAGCCGGTTTAAAGAACTTTACAGGCTTTGAATGGTTCTTCTTCGGCACCAGTTTTATCTTTATTTACCTGAAGGAGATTAAGGAGGTTTTGGGGACATCAAGGTGGTCAAAGAGACGAACTATAATATATTAAAGATGCTTAAATAACATCAGATCAAGGTTTTAAGTCTCAGTTGTTGTTGTCTTTTGGTTTCAAGGTTTTACTTCACATTAAGTTAAGATTTTGTGACATAACTAAGTCGTCATGTTAGAGACGTAGAAACACTTCCTGCAGGATGACGAACTCTGGAGGTGTTCCAGTCCTGGATTCAAAAGATTTAACAACCAGCGTTCCTGTTCTGAACCCGACTCTTTTTGTCTCCGACAGAACAAGAGGAGAACTTTGAGTTCACCATCGTGTCTCTGACGGGGCAGACGTGGCACTTTGAAGCCACTTCGTACGAGGAGCGAGACTCTTGGGTCCAGGTGATCGAGAGCCAGATCCTGGCCAGCCTGCAGTCCTGTGAGAGCAGCAAGAACAAGGTATGTTCAGCATCTGTATGTTAACATATTCATGATAACACCATTTATTTGTGGCGAACATGAGTTCATTCCACATTGTGTCTGTCTCAGTCTCGTCTGCCCAGCCAGACGGAGGCCATGGCTCTGCAGTCCATCAGAGGAATCAGAGGAAACGGCCGCTGTGCCGACTGTGAAGCTCAGAGTGAGTTCATGAACCACGTAAAATAGAGATCTGCACCTCTTGGAAGCATCTACTGACTCCCTCCCTCTCTCTCTCTCTCTCTCTCTCTCTCTCTCTCTCTCTCTCTCTCTCTCTCTCTCTCTCTCTCTCTCTCTCCGCTGGATCCAGACCCGGACTGGGCCAGCCTCAACCTGGGGGCCCTGATCTGCATCGAGTGCTCCGGGATCCACAGGAACCTGGGCACCCACCTGTCCCGGGTCCGGTCCCTGGACCTGGACGAGTGGCCGCTGGAGCTCATCAAGGTGATGTCGGCCATCGGCAACGAGCTCGCCAACGGCGTGTGGGAGGCCAACGCACAGGGGCGCCTCAAACCGGCTCCGGACGCCAGCAGGTAGGGGGGTCCTGTACCTCAGTAAAAAGTACTCAAAGTACCTCTGCTGTGTATTTAGGGGCAGTACTATCAGCTGCACATAGGGGGCAGTGTTTAAAAAAAACTAAAAAACAAGATGGCGACGGCCAAAAATCCATAGGGGGCAGTGTTTCTGTCAGGATGTGATGCGCATCGACCTCACAGGCTTGTGTGTGTGTGTGTGTGTGTGTGTGTGTGTGTGTGTGTGTGTGTGTGTGTGTGTGTGTGTGTGTGTGTGTGTGTGTGTGTGTGTGTGTGTGTGTGTGTGTGTGTGTGTGTGTGTGTGTGTGTGTGTGTGTGTGTGTGTGTGTGTTGTCTTGTAGACTACAGGGATCGTAACAAATGGGTGAACTTTAGCGTGACGTTGGTGTTGATCAGTGTGTGTGTGTGTGTGTGTGTGTGTGTGTGTGTGTGTGTGTGTGTGTGTGTGTGTAATTATCGGCCGCTGCAGCTTTGGGAAGCCAGCAGCCATCATAACAAATTAGAGCTGACTGCCATCCACATAAAGATCGACTTCCCCGTCCTCCCTCTGCTCTCACCCCCCCAACGCTCATTAGTCAACAGAAGCACCTTATAATTACTCCCCACATGACCCCCCCCCCCCCCCCCCCACACACACACACACACACACACACAGTGTATACAGACACATTCACACATTTTAGCACGAGAATAAAAACTATTTACACCACCTGTTCTCACAAGCTTTAGAAGAAGTACTACATCATTTACTATACTCTCCACTCTACTGTCTCTGACAGGTAATATTGCACTTTTTACTGCACTATGTGTATTATATAAGTATGTTAAGTATAAGTTAAATCATTTGTGATTATAGCAGATGTCTTTACGTTCATCAGCTGTTTTGAGCAGAAAAACCCTCCGGTTCTTTAAGTTCTCCTGTTCTTCATGTCCTAAAGCTGCATTCTCTCTAGTGTCCACCAGGGGGCGACTCCTCTGGTTGTATAGAAGTCTAGTCTAAAATGACTCTACTTCTCTCTTGATTTATTCCCTCAGTAAACATTGTAAACATGAGTTTATGGTCTCAATCTCTAGTTTACAGTCTTCTTCAATACAGCATGATGTTCATTTAGTACATTATGCTCCATTTAGAGTCAAACAGACCAGAAAGAGGGGATGATTTAGGGGCGGGGCTACACGCTGATTGACAGGTGTTTTCATCTTCAGCTTTAACCCTTTAGTGTGTTTTCACTTCATCAAAGTTCATTGTAACAATTCGCCTACAAATGTCTTATTCAGCGTTCGGTTGTACTTAGCTCCACCCTCTAGTGTCCCTTCTGGTTGACAAAAAACAAGATGGCGACGCCTAAAATACAAGATGGCGACAGACAATAAAGGAGATGGAGACGAACAAGAACAAAATGGCTGGTGACGGACAAACGCCAAGATGGCTTCAAGACTTCTAACATTCAGTCTCAAAACACTTCAATTCTAAAATCTGTGGCAGCAACGTATCTCCTGACTTTATGCATTTAAAGTTCATGTTCATTATGACTCTTAGTTCTAACTCGGACTGTGACTCCCTAACAGTAACACTGTGTGTGTGTGTGTGTGTGTGTGTGTGTGTGTGTGTGTGTGTGCAGTGTCTAACACACACACACACACACACACACACACACACACTGTGAGTATTGACGGGCCATCAGCCCTCCTCCATCAGACCACTAATGCTTTTATTGTTGCTCATGTTCCTATTTATTTATGAATCTGAAGCATGTTTCCCCCTGAAGAGATTAGAGAAGGAGGTCAATATTATCTCAATTAACCGGCAACGCTCTGCTGCAGCCCCGTCTCCCCCGTCTCCCCCGTCTCCCCCGTCTCCCCCTCTGCCCTGTCGATAGTATTTATCAGTCCATCCCTTAAGTGGCTGGCTGTTTGTCGTTTCACCTCCATTAATCCCTCCCTCCATCTTTCCTCTCCTTCTCTTTCTACCTATAGCTCCTTCTTTGTGCTGCTCTCCATTTCTTCTTCCTCTCCTTTCTCTCGCTTATTCATATGTTTGTTTGTTCATATTTTAAACAACAGATGAACTAAAGAATGGATGCTTCTGGATTAGTACACCTGCTTCTTCTTCTTCTTCTTCTTCTTCTTCTTCTTCTGTGGTGGATGAAACCGTTTCAGTGTTGCTGTTGATTCTTTCCCACCAAAGATTTGGACCAAACACAGGAAGTCCTGTTGTTTCCTCCAAAATAAGAGTTTTGCCAGTTAGATATGTCATCGTTTCTCCTCCTGCGACATCACCACATCACCACATCTTAGTTTAGTATTATTTACATCTACTCTAGTACTTGTTCCTCCTTCCTGCTACTTTATACTGCGCTACATCTCAGAGGGAGATGTTGTACCTTTACTGAGAGTACTTTCTACATATAGAAACATCTTCCTGTATTATATGATGCAGTACTATAGTACTCATCTGCAAAGTGTCTAACATTGAGAAACAGTAGTATCCATGATGCGTACTATGGATACTTGCAGTACATTTAGCTGAATGCAGGGCTGTGGTATTTCTACTTCCTCTTTTACCTTCATCCAGCTCCATTAAACACGTAACAAAACACAGAAGTACCTCTGAACTAGTAGTTTTTTATTACATACAACACACACACAGGAAGTGATGCTGGTTTCTTCTTCTACCGTTTATTTCTGAGGAATAAGAAGCAAAAACAAAACGCCAGAATGGAAGAATAATAGTGTTTCTATTCACCTCCAGACCAAGAAAAAAGGAAAGTTTAAATCATTTTAAAGTACATAAATAATCATTCTAAATCTGTCTTCTTCTGTGGTGTATCACTTCAAATATCAAGTCCGTATCCAGACGGTGAACCCTGAGCGGTGACAGAGACCTGGATTAAAGAGGGAGAAGAAGAAGAGGTGGAGGCTGGAAAATGCCGGCGGAGGAGGGATGGGAGGGGGAGGCAGAGAGGGAGAGAGGGGGGAGGCTGATGGATGGAAAAATGCCTTCCCCTCGTGGTCTCTCAAGTGAGTAATAGAGGCCGAAATTTCATTTTGCAAGTGGCTGATTTAATGATCCAAAGGGTAATTAATGGCCTGATTATCTTAATGTTAAATATGGCCAGCAGCAATTACACTGACCTCCTGTCTGTCAAGGTCTGGCCCCCCACTCCGCCTCCCAATTAGGTCCTGTTTGGAGGTTCAGGGAGGGAGGGGAGGGAGGGAGGAAGGGAGGATGGAGGGATGGACAAACAGAAAAAGGAAGCAAGAGAAGGAGGAGGAACAGATGGAAGTGGAAACAAGGAAAGGAAAGAGGAAGAGGATAATTTGGAGGGACGGGTGTGAAGGAAGGAAATAAAAGATTCCTTTCTCCCCTCCTCCTCCTTCCTCCCCCCCACCCGCTCGGACCGGAGGGAGGAATTATGTTCGGAGAGATCGCACCTCGCCTCCACGGCGACGCCCCCGTCCAATGAGATATGTGGCAGGGCCGAGAGCCCCGCCATCTCCAACTGTTGTCATCATCTCTTTATCTCCCTCCTTTCCTCCCCCCCTGCTCATCGTCCTCCCACAGCGACGGCCGGTCCAGGTCTCATTAACGTCAGCCGGGTCTCAGGAGGCGAGACTGTCGCCGCTAATCGTCTTTTGCAAAAACACGACGTCTCTCCGCCGCCAACAATGGAGGACTACTTGTTGACGAGCCTCACCCTCACGGCGGGGGTGACGCTGGGGGTGGGGGCGTTGATGAACAGCATCAGTGGGATCCTGTTGGAACCCCCCCCCCCCCCCCCCCTTGTTAGAACTGGTACAAAACCACCGAAAGACTCGTCCTTCTTAAACGTTCCCATTAACCTCTGGCGGCCCCGCGGTCGGCCGTCATCACCTCAGCTGGCGCCGGTTCTCCGGATGCCGCGGCTCCAGCTGATGCCACCGCTGAAGGGGCTGCTAAGTTTGGGCGCGATGCCCGTCGTGGCACCGCCCCCCCACCACCACCACCACCACCACTACCGCTGCTGCAAACTCAGTTCCTTTGGCGCCACAGCTCATTGTTTTAATTATCTGTCGAGTGGCGCATCAACACCAGCACCCAAGGCCCCAGCGCCACGCGTTAGCAGGCATGAGCGGACAGGAAGTGACAGCGCTGCTAATCCGGAGCTCCTGGCCGCCGGACACGGGGAGGTGGTTGGCGCCCCCCCCAACCACCACCACCACCACCACCACCCTCCTTCCCTCATGCCAACTACTGACCTTTGTGCGGTTTGTTTACTTCTCTGCTGGGGTGGAGATGAGGAACCAAGACCTATCCAGACCTTCCAATCCCACGATCGGACAAACCGAGTGACGAAAACCTGGATTATCTACGTTCTAAGAACCAACATTTCTTGAATTGTCATCATCAGAATACGCCGTCTTCCCAAAGCATACCTGGTGTGAGATCCTGGTTGGTGCTCGGTGGAGGTGAAGCCTTCAGAGTGAAGGATAGGTGGAGGTCTGTGGAGCTCCACACCTTTTAATTAGACAGCGGACAAACGAGCAGGACTCGGGCCGGCTAAAGGATGAGCTCCGCAACGCCACCCGCCGCCGCACTTAGCAGCGGGGCCCCACATGACGAATGCTCGGCCAGTAATAATTCAGCAGCAGGTCCGTCGGCGCTTGGGGGGGAGAATAAGGGTCCTTTATGGGAACAGATTAGTCTTGTTCCCCCTAAGAAAAGGCCAGCGCTAACAGATTTAAAATTAGACCAGGGGGCTTTTTAATCTGGGCCGGGGGGTGCAGGTGTGGAGGTTGCCCCCGATTGGGCTCAAGGGACCAGATGGGGCAACCGGGGAGGGGGTGGAGGAGGCAGCCAAGGGGCCCACATCACAAGGTAATTGCCCCCCAGGGTCAGAGGCAGTGGTGGTGGGGGGGTCACACACTGATTCTGTGATCCTAACACAGATTTGACTGGTCACATGACCCATCAGAGGCCTCCTCTCCACCAGACTTCAACAAATACAAGAATTAAAAAGAACGAGGGCTTGAATCCAGACGATGTCATCCTCCTCTTTTTACAGATAAAATCCTGAAAGAGACATTTTTTATGGTGTTTCCAGCTCCTAATGTCCCTGTTGATTATTTGCCCCTCCACCAAAAGATTTGGACCAAAACCACAGGAAGTCGTGTGTTGTTTCCGCCAAAATAAGAGCTTCACCAAACGTCACAGCCAAGTCTGTTCACTTAACCCTTCATGTTTCTACATACATGTTAAATAACGACAAACTCCTCATCAGATCAGACTCGTTATGTTTCTGTTTGTCTCGTGTGTGTGTGTGTGTGTGTGTGTGTGTGTGTGTGTGTGTGTGTGTGTGTGTGTGTGTGTGTGTGTGTGTCTTGCTTCCTGTGTTCACATTGAGATCCGGTCGGTTAACTAGCCGCTCCGTCCTGCAGTCGTTGTCTTCTCCACCGTTATTATCTGCAGCCCCACGGCCTGCATGTTAACCAGCGCACACACACACACACACACACACACACACACATATACCACCGAAGAAGAAGCCTCCTGACAGGCAGGGCCGGAGCAAACGTAGAGAAATAATTGGCCCCTACATTCTAATTCATCTGTAAAAGGGAGGCCTTGATTAAATTAGTCCTAATAGACATTATTTTGTACATGACTGCCTTCGCCGCCGCGTCCCCCGACTCGCCTAACGAGCCCCCCAATTTACTATTGACATTAAGCCGGCTGACACGAGCCAATCACGGGGGCCACTCATCGTTTGTCATGGCGGCAGGGTTATGCTAATGCAGTGGGGGGGGGGGGGGTTAAAGCACAAACTAAATGCACATTCTTTATGCGTGAGTCATCAGATTAACCTCTCCCTTATTTTAATAATGAAGAAATAAATAACGTGACTCCGTCCGTCCGTCCGCCGCTCCGCCGGATGAATCCGTACGCCGATGGTAGCCCCCCCCCCCCCTCCCCCCTTTGGCTAATTGGCTCAGTCGGCAAATTGCTCATAGAGTAAAGAAGAGGGAGAAAGGGGGAGGAGGTTTGTGGGTAATGTGTTTGGATTGAATGGGTTCACGGCGAGTGGCTGGTAAACATTTGAATCCTTCAGACGCTTCTCTGTTATTTGGGTGTTATTATATTTTATATTATATTATTTTATTTTATATATATATATATATATATGTATATATACATGTTTGTTCACAGGATTCAGGGAGAAGATGGAGCCGACAATGTGGAAATACTTTGAAATAAAATACTAATTTAACAGGATTTGGTTCAGTTCACAAAATTACAAGTTATGAGACTTTAAAATTAGATCCTGGATTGATTTTAATCGTCATCAGATCAATGAACGGTTGATAACAATCCAAAAGTATCCAACTATTGTAAATGTAAATCTAATATATCCAACTATACTAAATGTAAAAAATCTAATATATCCAACTATACTAAATGTAAATCTAATATATCCAACTATACTAAATGTAAAAAATCTAATATATCCAACTATACTAAATGTAAATCTAATATATCCAACTATACTAAATGTAAATAATCTAATATATCTTCTTTTGCTTCTTGTTCTTCTTCTCTTCTTCATTGATCAGGATCATATTTTATTCTGTAGTTTCCCGTCTTGTTTTCTTTCTTAGATAATACATTGAAGAACTTGTGGTGTTTGAGGAGAACTTGTTGTGTTTGTGGAGAACTTGTGGTGTGTGTGTGTGTGTGTGTGTGTGGAGAACGTGTAGAGAACTTGCGGTGTGTTTGTGGAGAACTTGTGGTGTGTGTGTGTGTGTGTGTGGAGAACGTGTAGAGAACTTGCGGTGTGTTTGTGGAGAACTTGTGGTGTGTGTGGAGAACGTGTGGAGAACTTGTCATGTTTGTGGAGAACTTGTGGTGTCTATACATAGACTTCAGTGTGTCTGATCTTAAAGACTGTAGACTGTTGTTTCTACTTCCTGCTCTCTGTCTCTCTTCCTCTTTTATTTCTTTGTATCCAGGTTTCCTCTCCTGAAACCTCCCCCTTCTCTTTTCTTCTGTGGTGTCACTGGAGCATTGCGTCTCAGCCCACAGATCACTCCTCCACCTCTCTCTCTCTCTCTGTCTCTCTCTCTCTCTCTCTCTTTTTTTTCTCTCTCTCTTTTTTTTCTCTCTCTCTCTCTCTCTCTCTCTCTCTCTCTCTCTCTCTCTCTCTCTCTCTCTCTCTTTTAACCCCTTCCTTCTCCACCCAGTCGAGTCTCATGGCTGATTTCCTCCCCAGACCTCCCTCACCCCTCCACCCTCCCTTTAATTATCTCTGCCTATCCAAGGGCAGCTAACGACCCGCTAGCAAAGGCTAATTGATTTCCTCTCCTCTTCTTTTGTCTTTTCTCTTCTGCTGAAACGTTGAATATATAAACGGCAGGACATGCAGGTTTTCTGGGTTTGAAACTCGTGAGAAACGTCGTCCATCTTTAAAACGCACATTAGCTCATTAGCTCATTAGCTCGGGCAGTTAGCTGATGCTCTTATCTGCGCTCTATCTATCTATTAATCTATTAATTAGAGAGCTAATTAGGCCAGAGGAGAAGCCACTGACACCGTGTCACTCTTCACCCCGATTCCTACCGCTCATTACCTCACACACACACACACACACACACACACACACACACACACACACACACACACACACACACACACACACACACACACACCAGACTGTAATTAACGAGAGGCTCGTACATCTCCGCCTGGCGCTTTGGGCTGAACTCATCTGGAGAAACACGTTTATTTTACTTTTCTTCCTTTATTTTTACTTTTTAAAGTCACATGTGGTGTTTATCGTTTTATTTTGAAAGGGTTTCTAAAGGAGGAAATCCCTCTTCATCTCAGTCTTTTTCTTATTTATTTTATTTTATTTTAAAAAAGTATGAAAAATGTATGAATATTTAGAGTTCAATGCAGAATTTGATTTAATTATACCTCATATATTGATAAAAATAGAATAAAAGTAGAATACAAAGTGAAATCACATGAAACAAATAGAGACTCCGATAGAAACTGATAGTCCTCCTTCGTTTTCGTGAAACAGAAGATTTTAGGATGATTTACAGTTTTACTTTTCCTCGTTTTATTTAAATGTAAAGAGAATCTTCTTAATGAATGACTCTTTCTCTTCAACATTCATGCAGAGCAGAGTGTTTATGTTCTTTGTAACAGTAACAGACATTTATTACTTTTATTACAGTTCTTTTAATTTCGGGAACATTCAGATGAATTACTTTTGTTTTTATACGATTTCATTTTTATTTCTCAACATATAAAAGACCCAAAATCTTACCAACAAACATGTGAACCAGCTCAACTCAAAGACTGGAAATATGGACTTCATTCTACTTCCTGTTTTGATTTAATTTCCCAGAGATCTCAGCACTTCAAACATGCTTTAATGATTCTTCACTTCCTCTTCAGTCTCGTTTGGGTTCTTTATGCTAATGAGCCGTCTGTGATGAACAGGGACTGTCTCTGTCTGTCCTCTGTCCTCTGTCCTCTCTCATCAGTCCTCTCTCCTCTGTCTCTGTCCTCTCGCCTTTGTCTCTCTCCTCTGTCCTTAGTCCTCTTTCCTCTATGTCTCTCCTTTGTCCTCTCTCCTCTGTCCTCTCTCCTCTGTCTTTCTCCTCAGTCCTTTCTCCTCTGTCCTCTCTCCTCTTTCCTCTGTCCTCTCCTCAGCCCTCTCTCCTCAGTTCTCTGTCCTCTCTCCTCAGCCCTCTGTCCTCTGTCCTCTCTTCTCTGTCCTCAGTCCTCTCTCCTCTGTCCTCTCTCCTCTCTCCTCAGCCCTCCTCTCTCCTCTCTCCTCAGCCCTCTCTCCTCTGTCCTCTGTCCTCTGTCCTCTGTCCTCTCTCTGTTTGGAGGTTGTGGACAGACGACCCCCTTAAACACACTGGGGGGGGGGGGGACAGGAAGCTCAGTCTGTTTGTAAACACACCTGAACAAAGCCGCCAATCAGGAGGAACGTCCACACACACACACACACACACACAGTAACACACACACACACACACACACACACACACACACACACACACACACACCCCTCTGGGCTCCTGTTCATGAACCGTCTCACCAGGACTCATGTTTAATTATCTACCCAGCATGCTTTGGTGCTGGAGCGCAGCACGCTTTGTCTAATGGGATGTGAAGAGACACACACACACACACACACACACACACACACACACACACACACACACACACACACACACACACACAGATATGAATGTGTGTGTGTGTGTGTGTTCAGCAGACACATGTTAACACACATTCCGTGTGTTAATTAGTGCAATTAGCTTCTCTACTGTCCAGAGATGTGTTCAGGACTCGTTAGCTCCTGATGATGTTTACTGATACACACACACACAACACCACACACACACACACACACACACACACACACACACAACCACACACAACCACACACACAACCACACACAACCACACACACACACACACACACACAACCACACACACACACAACCACACACACACACACAACCACACACACACACAACCACACACACAACCAACCACACACACACACACACACACACACACACAACCACACACACAACCAACCACACACACAACCACACACACACACACACAACCACACACACACACACACACACACTCTCACACACACACACACACACACACACACACTCTCACACACACACACACACACTCTCTCACACACACACACACACACACACACACACACACACACTCTCACTCACACACACACTCTCTCACACACACAACCACACACACAACCAACCACACACACAACCACACACACACACACACACACACACACACACACACAACCACACACACACACACTCTCACACACACACACACACACACACACACACACTCACACACACACACACACACACACACACACTCTCACACCCACACACACACACACACACACACTCTCACACCCACACACACACACACACACACACACACTCTCACACCCACACACACACACACTCACACCCACACACACACACACTCTCACACCCACACACACACACACACACACACACTCTCACACCCACACACACACACACTCACACCCACACACACACACACTCTCACACCCACACACACACACACTCACACTCACTGTGTTACATCCAGGCCCTTAGCAACTCCAGCGGTGGGGGAAGGCATGCGTTTCCTGGGTCCAGTGGCCTCACATTTCCTCTCCGTCGTCTGGAGGACAGAAGGCCAGAGCCCCGCTGAGCACACACACACACACACACACACACACACACACACACACACACTCAGTTGACACCCCCAGGCTTTGTCCGGGGGCTGTCGGCCGTAGTCTCGTGCCCAGCCTCCCCACTCTCTCTCTGGGTCGGGGCAGGACATTCCGTGATGCTAGCCGCCGCCGCCTACCACACCCCCGAACACACACACACACACACTATACACACACACTATACACACACACACACACTATACACACACTGGTCTCCAGGAAGAGAGTTAATGAGATTCTGTCGGGTTCTTTCAAACACCTCTTCTTTCTCGTCCTCTTTGCCCTCACTGCGGACTGTCAGGACAGAGGTGGACACACGTAGCTCTGGTAACGAGAACAAATCTGAGTTCAGGATTTAATCTCACTATTATATATCTCAAAGATATATCATATATCATATATCATATATACATGTCATCATTTAGGAAACACTGTGAATCAAGTTTAAACGATTTAAACACAAGAGATCGACGCCAGGAAGCTTCCTCACTCGCTACTGTTTGTGTTTCATGTCCTGTCTCTCACACACACACACACACACACACACACACACACACACACACACACACTCACACTGACTCACACACACACTGGAGTCATGTCATGGTGGAGGTATCAGCCACTGTTCTCCATTTCCTGCAGCCTCGGCCCCCTGGAGGAGGTGTTATTTAGTTAAGGAGGGGGAGGGGGGGGGGGACAGCTCAATATTCTCCCCCCCCCACACACACACACACACACACACTAATCCCAGCAGCCTGAATGAGCTGCTGTTTACATGGAGGGATTTGTGCAGATTAGACGGATCACATTTGTGGATTAAACAGATCAGCAGTTCATGACCCCCCCCCCCCCACTGTGTCTTATTTAGAGACGATCCACAGAAATATATCATCATCGTGTTTATTAGTACATTATATATCATCACATTTATTTCTATATTATATATTTATGTATGAATATATATAATATATAATATTTATTTCCTTTATTTTCTGGAATATTCTCAGATTGTTTCACCGTCAAATATTAAAAAATAGATAAATTATTCTTCTTTTGAAAATATGTCAAAATCAAGGTTCCTAAAGGGCCAAAGTGACGTCAGATTCCGTCGTCTTGGTGGGACAGGAAGTCTTACTTTGTAGGGGCACCAGTGGACTGAGTCTTGTCCTTGTTCTTGTCTCAGGGAGGAGAGGGAGCGCTGGATCCGGGCCAAGTACGAGCAGCGTCTGTTCGTGGCGTCGCTGCCCGGCGCCGACCTCCCTCTGGGGCAGCAGCTCCTGAGGGCCACGGCCGAGGAGGACCTGCGCCTGGTGGTCCTGCTGCTGGCTCATGGGTCGAGGCAGCAGGTCAACGAGACCTGCGGGGACGGGGACGGACGCAACGCGCTGCACCTCGCCAGCCGCAAGGGCAACGTGGTCGTCACGCAGCTCCTCATCTGGGTACGGCTTCTTATTTGACTCTTTTATTGTGAAAAATCTGTGTAGGAAGTGTTGAGTTATTACGTTATTAGAATCCTTAAGAAGTCGAGAGTAACGAGTCCAAATTAAGACGAGTTTGAGTCAAGACTGGTCCAGATGTGGTCTGGTTTTGAGTCAAGACTGAGTCCGGATGTGGTCTGGTTTTGAGTCAAGACTGAGTCCGGATGTGGTCTGGTTTTGAGTCAAGACTGAGTCCGGATGTGGTCTGGTTTCGAGTCAAGACTGAGTCCGGATGTGGTCTGGTTTTGAGTCAAGACTGAGTCCGGATGTGGTCTAGTTTTGAGTCAAGACTGAGTCCGGATGTGGTCTAGTTTTGAGTCAAGACTGAGTCCGGATGTGGTCTGGTTTTGAGTCAAGACTGAGTCCGGATGTGGTCTGGTTTTGAGTCAAGACTGAGTCCAGATGGTTTTCTTTCAATGCAGACCTGGAACAGCCTGGCAGGCTTTTATTGTGAAACATCTGTGCAGGAAGTGTTTACCGTCATTAAAACTCTCAGAAGATCAGATTGTCTCGTTGATATCTTACCTCTAATGTCTCTCCCCCCCCCCCCCCTCAGTACGGCGTGGACCTGATGGCGAGGGACGCTCACGGTAACAGTGCGATGGCGTACGCCCGCCAGGCCAGCAGCCAGGAGTGCGTTGACACTCTGGCTCAGTACGGCTGCCCCGACGAGCGCTACCCGCTCATGGCCACGCCCAACCTGCCGCGCCGCAACACCAACCGCAACAACAACAACGCCGCGCTCATATGAGTCCAACCGGCCAAAAACAGACTTTTATTTTGAAGGGGGGGACCACTTCCTGCTGTGAGACTGACTACAAGGGAAAGAACCTCCCAAAAGCATTGTGGGAAATGTGGTTCCGCAATCGACTGACGAACCTCATCTTTAATTTAACTCGTGAAGAAAAACACACTCTGAACCAATCATATCGTCGGTTCTTCGTCATCATCATCGTGGCTCCGCCTCTTTTTAATTTCATGAATTCTGTGAACTCTTTAGAAGATATCTGGATGTTTAAGAGGAAGAAAGAAGAAGCAGAGTGATAGATCGCATGTCCTGTAGACTCTGCTTTCTTTCAACTGAAGACGTTTTTCTTGGATTATGTAAATTTAACCTCGATGTTCATCTCTGGACCAATCGTTTCCTTTATTTCTGTATCGGTGCGGCTCAGGGACAACCCGTCCTCTCTGTTTTCACTTTTTAACTTCAACACAACGTCCAAAAACGTCTTTTCTTTGTCGTTCTCAATCTGCAGATTAGTCTCCTAAAATATCCAACATGGCCGCCACAGTTCACCAGAACCAGAAGACCAAAAGGCCCAAAAAACCAACAAAGATATATATGATATGAATCGATGTAAATATTAAAGGCTGGAGGCAGTTGAGTTGAGACGCCTTCAAGGTTCTGGTTCTGGTTCTGGTTTATTTATTTATTGTGAAAATGACAAAAAGATGCTTCTTGTTTCTGTGAATGATGGATTTATCTGATTCTGAGGGTTAAAAGGGAATTCTCTTCTTCTTCTTCAGGTGTTTTTCTGTCAATTCATTTCAGCTGTTTCCTCCCGTCCAATCAGATCGGCTCCCTGATATCGGCTCAGCGAATCACAAAGAAGGGCTTCTTCTTCTTCTCTGGCCTGTAAACTTGTTGTAAATAACCTCTTTCAGCGGCGACACTGTGGAACTTAAGAGAACACAGGAAGTACTAAAACAGGAAGTAGTTTTATTTTGACAGGGTTTCGTTTTTGGACTGAATGTGTTTCGGCTCATCAGAGGAGTCAAAACCAGTAAACCAGTGGTTCCCAACACAAAGGGCTGTAATCAAGACCACTTCAGTCCAGTCTGAGACCAGGTCTGAGCAGTCAAAACTGAGTCCTAGACGTGGTCTGGTTTTGAGTCAAGACTGAGTCTAAATTTAAACACGCTTGAGGTCAAACGTGGTTAAGTTCTGGACATTGACCAGTGAAACCAAAACATTGCTCATTGGGTATATTAGCTTGAGCGAGTCCTGAGCCCTAAAGGTCTGGATCCACTGGTCTAGATCCACCTCGCATGAATCATGAACCTCACATGTGGACACCCCCCCCCCCCCCCCCCCCCCCCCCCCCCCCCCCCGACATCGCTGCAATACTGCCATCGAACCACCGACACTCGGCCAAAACAAAAGAACCGTCACGTTCCTCCTCGCTTCTGTTCGTGCCAGTAAACACTAAACCGAGAGGTTTGACCGCAACTTGTGTTTGATTTTATTTTATGTTTTTTATATCCGACGTCCTTTTTTATTTATGACAGAATGCACTAAAGTCAGATCCAGTCCGCCTCACGTCTCCACTACAGCTCGTCCACTTATTTAAATTCACGCGAGCGGCTCGGAAACATCAGCCTCTAAATGATTGTAGTCTAACGCTAACGCTAACGCTAACGCTAACGATGGCAACAGCATCGGTTCACCATTCTGGGATAAACGACGTTTTAATGTTAACTGGTACATTTGTCAATGGGATAAGGCTAACGCACTGCAGCTAGCAGTTAGCATGTTAGCATGGCAGCATCAGTTTACCTGTTATCTCGATGGGAACCCTCGCACGTTTTCACAAGTTCAGAAGATCCATCTGTACACGAACATCAAGCTAAAGCTACAGCTAGCAATCAGTCAGCTGAAAGAAGACGCATATGAAAACGTCGCCTTGTGATGCCAAGCTTCATAATGACGGTATCTTAAAATAATGACTTGAGATATTCATTCATTACGTTGAAACTCTGACTGCTTATTGTGAGTTACTAAATCATGAATGAGTAACTAAGTCATTGTTATGAGTTATTAACTCATTATTGTGAGTTATTAACTCATTGAGTATTAACTTATTATAGTGAGTTAATAACTAATTATTATGAGTAACTAACTCATTAGTATGAGTTATTAACTCACATGTTTTTAACTCATGAGATACTAACTCATAATAGTGAGATACTAACTCACTATTATGAGTTAATAACTCACTATTATGAGATACTAACTCACTATTATGAGTTAATAACTCATAATAGTGAGTTATTAACTCATTAATATGATTTTAACTCATTGTTATGAGTTCCTAGATGATTTCTCGTGGCGTTCTCACGGATGTTACAGCCTTCATGCTCACGAGGAAACCGCTCACCACCTCACCTGTACATAGACGTCAAACAACAGAGAATAGAAACACCTCCGTATGCTCATCGTTTGGTTTGTTGTGTTACCTCTAAACCTTTCCCCCTTAAGCCCCGCCCCTCAGGGCCGTCCTCCACTTTATTTATAAACTCCTCAAATCTTCTCTTTTGTATATTTTCCATCCAGGTTTTATTCTTATGATTTATCCTCCAGACACGTTATTGATCCTGTTAATCTAATTATTATTATTATTGTTATTGTTATTTTTGTTGGCTGTACAGTACCGTAAAATGAATACAGAGTCTTCTACTG
>NW_027176447.1:0-22500 GCF_023349555.1 Cebidichthys violaceus
AACACAAAGGATAACCAGATGTTAACCATAACAGAAGATTTTTTGCAACCCATCAAATCAAAAGTTGTTATTAATGGCTTATTACAAATTCAACAAGAATAAACATTATTAAACATGCAAAAAAACGTGTAGCTATATTTGATAAGTGTTATTAAGTATGCCTTAGTAAAACCTGGCTCCACCATATTAAAAAGTCACATACACATTAAATATTCATAATCACTCGATATGATGAGGGGTTATTTCTCCCCTCCTCTTTAATGTGAACACATTTGTAAACAATGGCTTTCAGGTAGCCAATCATTTCACAGATAACTGTGATTAATGTGTCTCTCATCGCTGGTATCTCTGCTTTTTAAAGAAAACTCTGATCTCCTTCACGAAGCCGAAGTCGTTGTTTTCTTCGGTGTTGTTCTCATTCCTCACTGTCAGCTGAGGCTGAATTATAAAGCCCAGCATGCATCCCTTCTCCGCCCCGTCCCCTCCTCGCCGTCTTATCTGAGTGGCCTCCTTCAGTCCACCGCTTCCTCCTTGGCGACTTCCTCTTGGCCGCCTGCCAGAGTGCCGATCCCAGAACCTCTTGTCCGTCAGCAGAATACCGACTGATTAATGCTTTCACTGCGGCCATTAATAAAACCGCAGAGAGGCCGCTCTTCTCTAATTGAGAGCTACAGCGACGGCTGCATCGAACCAAACGAGGAGGACATCACGGGCCTTCTGACAACCGGTGATGTAGCTGCTTCAGTGCAAAAAAATACACGTGTACGCACAATGTTTTATCGGATCTTATTTAGTGTCTGTTCCCGTCCCGTGTGACAGCAGCTTTGGTCTTGCAGAATCATTGGGGTGCGATGATGAAGTGCCGGTGTCGAGGCCCCCGCTGGCACCGGCGGTGATCCACGGGGCCACTCAGCCGGACACGCCCTGACTACTTGGCTCGTTGGTCCCATCCATCTCGTCTCAAACGGAGAATGATTTCCAGCTCCGCAAAATCGTTTGTTCTCGGTGGATGAAGGGATGAGGATGCACTTAGCAGACTGGAGTTGTGAGCTTCACCTGGAGGCTCTTTTTACGAAATACTATACTCTGACTTCTTTATTACTCGTTAAGAAATACTATACTCTGACTTCTTTATTACTCTTTAAGAAATACTATACTCTGACTTCTTTATTACTCTTTAAGAAATACTATACTCTGACTTCTTTATTACTCGTTAAGAAATACTATACTCTGACTTCTTTATTACTCGTCAAGAAATACTATACTCTGACTTCTTTATTACTCGTTAAGAAATACTATACTCTGACTTCTTTATTACTCGTTAAGATATACTATACTCTGACTTCTTTATTACTCGTTAAGAAATACTATACTCTGACTTCTTTATTACTCGTTAAGAAATACTATACTCTGACTTCTTTATTACTCGTTAAGAAATACTATACTCTGACTTCTTTATTACTCGTTAAGAAATACTATACTCTGACTTCTTTATTACTCGTTAAGAAATACTATACTCTGACTTCTTTATTACTCGTTAAGAAATACTATACTCTGACTTCTTTATTACTCGTTTAAGATATACTATACTCTGACTTCTTTATTACTCGTTAAGAAATACTATACTCTGACTTCTTTATTACTCTTTAAGATATACTATACTCTGACTTCTTTATTACTCTTTAAGATATACTATACTCTGACTTCTTTACAACTTTTTATGACTTTATGACATACTATACTATGACTTTTGTATTACTTTTATGACTTTATGACATACTATGACTTTTTTATGACTTTTTTATGACTTCATGACACTATATTATGACTTTTTTTACAACTTTTTATGACTTTATGACATACTATATTATGACTTTTGTACAACTTTTTACGACTTTATGACATACTATACTATGACTTTTTTACAACTTTTTATGACTTTATGACATACTATACTATGACTTTTTTACAACTTTTTTACGACTTTATGACATATTATACTATGACTTTTGTATTACTTTTTATGACTCTATGACATACTATGACTTTTTTATGACTTTTTATGACTTCATGACACACTATATTATGACTTTTTTTACAACTTTTTATGACTTTATGACACTATATTATGACTTTTGTACAACTTTTTACGACTTTATGACATACTATACTATGACTTTTTTTTACAACTTTTTATGACTTTATGACATACTATACTATGACTTTTGTACAACTTTTTACGACTTTATGACATACTATACTATGACTTTTTTACAACTTTTTATGACTTTATGACACTATATTATGACTTTTGTACAACTTTTTATGACTTTATGACATACTATACTATGACTTTTGTACAACTTTTTACGACTTTATGACATACTATACTATGACTTTTTTACAACTTTTTATGACTTTATGACATACTATACTATGACTTTTTTACAACTTTTTATGACTTTATGACATACTATACTATGACTTTTTTACAACTTTTTATGACTTTATGACATACTATATTATGACTTTTTTACAACTTTTTATGACTTTATGACATACTATACTATGACTTTTTTACAACTTTTTATGACTTTATGACATACTATACTATGACTTTTTACAACTTTTTATGACTTTATGACATAGTATATTATGACTTTTTTTACAACTTTTTACGACTTTATGACATACTATACTATGACTTTTTTATAACTTTTTATGACTTAATGACATACTATACTATGACTTTTTTTACAACTTTTTACGACTTTATGACATACTATACTATGACTTTTTTACAATTTTTTATGACTTAATGACATACTATATTATGACTTTTTTTACAACTGTTTACGACTTTATGACATACTATACTATGACCGTTTTACAACTTTTTACAACTTTTTACGACTTTATGACACTATACTATGACTTTTTTACAACTTTTTATGACTTTATGACATACTATATTATGACTTTTTTTTACAACTTTATGACATACTATACTATGACTTTTTTACAACTTTTTATGACTTTATGACATACTATACTATGACCGTTTTACAACTTTTTACGACTTTATGACATACTATATTATGACTTTTTTTACAACTTTTTACGACTTTATGACATACTATACTATGACTTTTTTACAACTTTTTATGACTTTATGACATACTTACTATGACTTTTTTACAACTTTTTATGACTTTATGACATACTATACTATGACTTTTTTACAACTTTTTATGACTTTATGACACTATACTATGACTTTTTTACAACTTTTTATGACTTTATGACATACTATACTATGACTTTTTTACAACTTTTTATGACTTTATGACATACTATACTATGACTTTTTTACAACTTTTTATGACTTTATGACATACTATATTATGACTTTTTTTACAACTTTTTACGACTTTATGACATACTATACTATGACTTTTTTATAACTTTTTATGACTTAATGACATACTATACTATGACTTTTTTTTACAACTTTTTACGACTTTATGACATACTATACTATGACTTTTTTACAATTTTTTATGACTTAATGACATACTATATTATGACTTTTTTTACAACTTTTTACGACTTTATGACATACTATACTATGACCGTTTTACAACTTTTTACAACTTTTTACGACTTTATGACACTATACTATGACTTTTTTACAACTTTTTATGACTTTATGACATACTATATTATGACTTTTTTTTACAACTTTATGACATACTATACTATGACTTTTTTACAACTTTTTATGACTTAATGACATACTATATTATGACTTTTTTTACAACTTTTTACGACTTTATGACATACTATATTATGACTTTTTTACAACCTTTTTTACGACTTTATGACACACTATACTATGACTTTTGTATTACTTTTTATGACTTTATGACATACTATGACTTTTTTATGACTTTTTATGACTTCATGACATACTATATTATGACTTTTTTTACAACTTTTTATGACTTTATGACACTATATTATGACTTTTGTACAACTTTTTAGGACTTTATGACATACTATACTATGACTTTTGTACAACTTTTTATGACTTTATGACATACTATACTATGACTTTTGTACAACTTTTTACGACTTTATGACATACTATACTATGACTTTTTTACAACTTTTTATGACTTTATGACATACTATATTATGACTTTTGTACAACTTTTTATGACTTTATGACATACTATACTATGACTTTTTTACAACTTTTTATGACTTTATGACACACTATACTATGACTTTTTTACAACTTTTTATGACTATGACATACTATACTAAGACTTTTTTTACAACTTTTTATGACTTTATGACATACTATATTATGACTTTTTTTACAACTTTTTACGACTTTATGACATACTATACTATGACTTTTTTATAACTTTTTATGACTTAATGACATACTATATTATGACTTTTTTTACAACTTTTTACGACTTTATGACATACTATACTATGACTTTTTTACAATTTTTTATGACTTAATGACATACTATATTATGACTTTTTTTACAACTTTTTACGACTTTATGACATACTATACTATGACCGTTTTACAACTTTTTACAACTTTTTACGACTTTATGACACTATACTATGACTTTTTTACAACTTTTTATGACTTTATGACATACTATATTATGACTTTTTTTTACAACTTTATGACATACTATACTATGACTTTTTTACAACTTTTTATGACTTTATGACATACTATACTATGACCGTTTTACAACTTTTTACGACTTTATGACATACTATATTATGCTTTTTTTACAACTTTTTACGACTTTATGACATATTATACTATGACTTTTTTACAACTTTTTATGACTTAATGACATACTATATTATGACTTTTTTTATAACTTTTTACGACTTTATGACATACTATATTATGACTTTTTTACAACTTTTTACGACTTTATGACATACTATACTATGACTTTTTTATAACTTTTTATGACTTAATGACATACTATACTATGACTTTTTTTACAACTTTTTACAACTTTATGACATACTATACTATGACCGTTTTACAACTTTTTACAACTTTTTACGACTTTATGACACTATACTATGACTTTTTTACAACTTTTTATGACTTTATGACATACTATATTATGACTTTTTTTTACAACTTTATGACATACTATACTATGACTTTTTTACAACTTTTTATGACTTTATGACATACTATATTATGACTTTTTTTTACAACTTTATGACATACTATACTATGACTTTTTTACAACTTTTTATGACTTTATGACATACTATACTATGACCGTTTTACAACTTTTTACGACTTTATGACATACTATATTATGACTTTTTTTACAACTTTTTACGACTTTATGACATACTATACTATGACTTTTTTACAACTTTTTATGACTTAATGACATACTATATTATGACTTTTTTTACAACTTTTTACGACTTTATGACATACTATATTATGACTTTTTTACAACTTTTTTACGACTTTATGACACTATACTATGACTTTTGTATTACTTTTTATGACTTTATGACATACTATGACTTTTTTATGACTTTTTATGACTTAATGACATACTATATTATGACTTTTTTTACAACTTTTTATGACTTTATGACACTATATTATGACTTTTGTACAACTTTTTAGGACTTTATGACATACTATACTATGACTTTTGTACAACTTTTTATGACTTTATGACATACTATACTATGACTTTTGTACAACTTTTTACGACTTTATGACATACTATACTATGACTTTTTTACAACTTTTTATGACTTTATGACACTATATTATGACTTTTGTACAACTTTTTATGACTTTATGACATACTATACTATGACTTTTTTACAACTTTTTATGACTTTATGACATACTATACTATGACTTTTTTACAACTTTTTATGACTTTATGACATACTATACTATGACTTTTTTACAACTTTTTATGACTTTATGACATACTATACTAAGACTTTTTTACAACTTTTTATGACTTTATGACATACTATATTATGACTTTTTTTACAACTTTTTACGACTTTATGACATACTATACTATGACTTTTTTATAACTTTTTATGACTTAATGACATACTATATTATGACTTTTTTTACAACTTTTTACGACTTTATGACATACTATACTATGACTGTTTTACAACTTTTTACAACTTTTTACGACTTTATGACACTATACTATGACTTTTTTACAACTTTTTATGACTTTATGACATACTATATTATGACTTTTTTTTACAACTTTATGACATACTATACTATGACTTTTTTACAACTTTTTATGACTTTATGACATACTATACTATGACCGTTTTACAACTTTTTACGACTTTATGACATATTATACTATGACTTTTTTACAACTTTTTATGACTTAATGACATACTATATTATGACTTTTTTTACAACTTTTTACGACTTTATGACATACTATATTATGACTTTTTTACAACTTTTTTACGACTTAATGACACACTATACTATGACTTTTGTATTACTTTTTATGACTTTATGACATACTATGACTTTTTTATGACTTTTTATGACTTCATGACATACTATATTATGACTTTTTTTACAACTTTTTATGACTTTATGACACACTATATTATGACTTTTGTACAACTTTTTACGACTTTATGACATACTATACTATGACTTTTTTACAACTTTTTATGACTTTATGACATACTATACTATGACTTTTGTACAACTTTTTACGACTTTATGACATACTATACTATGACTTTTTTACAACTTTTTATGACTTTATGACATACTATACTATGACTTTTTTACAACTTTTTATGACTTTATGACATACTATACTATGACTTTTTTACAACTTTTTTACGAGTTTATGACACACTATACTATGACTTTTGTATTACTTTTTATGACTTTATGACATACTATGACTTTTTTATGACTTTTTATGACTTCATGACATACTATATTATGACTTTTTTTACAACTTTTTATGACTTTATGACACACTATATTATGACTTTTGTACAACTTTTTACGACTTTATGACATACTATACTATGACTTTTTTACAACTTTTTATGACTTCATGACATACTATACTATGACTTTTGTACAACTTTTTACGACTTTATGACATACTATACTATGACTTTTTTACAACTTTTCATGACTTTATGACATACTATAATATGACTTTTTTACAACTTTTTATGACTTTATGACATACTATACTATGACTTTTTTACAACTTTTTATGACTTAATGACATACTATACTATGACTTTTTTTACAACTTTTTACGACTTTATGACATACTATACTATGACTTTTTTACAACTTTTTATGACTTAATGACATACTATATTATGACTTTTTTTACAACTTTTTACGACTTTATGACATACTATACTATGACCGTTTTACAACTTTTTATGACTTTATGACATACTATATTATGACTTTTTTTACAACTTTTTACGACTTTATGACATACTATACTATGACCGTTTTACAACTTTTTACAACTTTTTACGACTTTATGACACTATACTATGACTTTTTTACAACTTTTTATGACTTTATGACATACTATATTATGACTTTTTTTTACAACTTTATGACATACTATACTATGACTTTTTTACAACTTTTTATGACTTTATGACATACTATACTATGACCGTTTTACAACTTTTTACTACTTTATGACATACTATATTATGACTTTTTGTACAACTTTTTACGACTTTATGACATACTATACTATGACTTTTTTACAACTTTTTATGACTTAATGACATACTATATTATGACTTTTTTTGCAACTTTTTACGACTTTATAACATACTATACTATGACCGTTTTACAACTTTTTATGACTTTATGACATACTATATTATGACTTTTTTTACAACTTTTTACGACTTTTACGACTTTATGACACTATATTATGACTTTTTTTACGACTTTATGACATACTATATTATGACTTTTTTTACAACTTTTTACGACTTTATGACATACTATACTATGACTTTTTTACAACTTTTTATGACTTTATGACATACTATTATGACTTTTTTACAACTTTTTACGACTTTATGACATACTATATTATGACTTTTTTTACAACTTTTTACGACTTTATGACATACTATGCTATGACTTTTTTACAACTTTTTATGACTTTGACATACTATACTATGACTATTTCACAACTTTTTATGACTTTATGACATACTATACTATGACTATTTTACAACTTTTTATGACTTTATGACATACTATACTATGACTTTTTTACAACTTTTTACGACTTTGACATACTATACTATGACTTTTTTACAACTTTTTACAACTTTATGACATGCTATACTATGACTTTTTTTCGACATACTAAACTATGACTTTTTAATTTTTTTTGACATGCTATACTATGACTGTTTCTTACTTTTTCGACATACTATACTGTCTTTTTTAAAACTTTTTTCGACATACTATACTATGACTTTTTCGACATACTATACTATGACTTTTTTACTTTTTTCAATACGCTATGCTATAACTTTACTTTTTTCGACATGCTATACTATGACTTTTTTCGACATGTTATACTATAACTTTTTTTGACATACTATACTATGACTTTTTTACGACTTTTTATGACTTTATGACATACTATACTATGACTTTTTTAAACTTTTTTCGACATACTATACTGTCTTTTTTAAAACTTTTTTCGACATATTATACTATGACTTTTTTTACGACTTTATGATTTTATGACATACTATACTATGACCGTTTTACAACTTTTTACTACTTTATGACATAATATACTGACTTTTTTATTACTTTTAATGAAATACTATACTATGACTTTTTACATTTTACAACTTTTTTATGACTTTATGACATACTATACTATGACTTTTTTACGACTTTCCATGACTTTATGACATACTATACTATGACTCTTTTTATTACTTTTTACGAAATACTATACTATGACTTTTTACGTTTTACAACTTTTTACAACTTTATGAAATACTATATTATGTCTTTTGTATTACTTTTTATGACTTCATGACATAATATACTGACTTTTTACAACTTTTTTCCGACTTATGACTTTTTCACGAAATACTATTGCATGAATTTGTATTACTACTTGTATTACTAGTACCACTAATGTAAGTATTAATTGAGTGTTTTTTCGTGAAGACATTGTCGGCCTTCATCGCTGCGAGTTCGTTGACGTCGGTCTGATGCGTTTGGACCTTCAGGAGACCTTCTAGAGATCTGGACAGACGTCAGACTCCAAATTAAAAACATCACAAATCTCAGATCCTCCTGTTGTGTTGGCATCAAGGTTTATTATCCTTCTTATAATGTACAATATACAAAAATATAGGGTACCAAAAAATTCACAGTGTCTAAAAGGCAGTGATTACAGTCTACATGACAGGTCTAACAGTACACCTGGTAAGTTGCATAGAAGGGCACAGAGCTCACAACGGACCAATCGGATGACTCGCTGTCAGTGGAGGCGGAGTCTAAACCATCATACGAGACTCTCTTGCAGCCTATAATATTGGATACTGTCACGTCATCGGTTCTTTTCATTCTGGTGTCATGTGACGTCTGAACAGCTGCTAACGGTCACAGGAAGTCGCTCCGTCCCCAAACAAGCCTCATGGTTGGTGTGTACTGCGCTGCTGCACTTGTTTTAAACAACTATAAGGCCTTTTTTTTTGTTCTTTTTTTTTTCTTAAACAAACAGTGTTAGCTTTACAATGTACAGAAACATTTACACGATCCTCTGCAGGGTCATTTAAATGTGCTGCTGCTATATACAGAGAGCTCTCACCTCGAGCATGAACAGAACTGAACAGCATCGCTGGGTTAGCATTCATCCATCAGGCAATAATAATAATAATAATAATAATAATAAAATATAGCTGTGAAAATGCCCTTTATAAACCAAGCTTTGACTATAAATAGTGTCAGTTCCTCAGAGGATGCTTTAACTTATTAACATCTCGATCATGAAGTATAGAAAACAAACAAACAAACAAACAAACTGTCACAATGTGGAGAAAAGACGCACAAGAACCGTCTGTTTACACGTCCTCATGTAGAATCATGGGTATGAAAGCATTTACATTGTACAAAAAAACCTTTGAGCATTCAGAGTACACACACACACACACACACACTCCTTTGATCTTCTAAGGAAGCAGGATTTAGCAGAATGATGTTTTGTTTCAGTCACGTTGTAAAAACCTCATATTTATTATTGTTTTATCTTTGTTAACATTTGTTACGTTATTGAAGATGCAAATGTTACCGAACGTATGAATAAGAAATCAATAAAACAAAAGGAATGTGTTCATCACTAGAGAAGAATTAATCGCTCTACTGTTTAAAATATGTCCTCCTATGCTACAGCTCGACTGAGAATAAAACAAATACCCTATAAAAGCAAGAGACAGAAGAAGCTTATTGTAAATCATAACACAGTCCAGTTGTTCCTCAGCACACCGGTCATATGTGATATGACCACGGAGCTATTCAGCACTCAGTAGAATCCACCCGGCCTCAGAGAGCCGATTGGAGAATCAATCGACTCTCCACAAGTTCTTATTGTTCTCAGAAGAAGAATAAAACTGAAGAGATAGCAAAAGAACCCCCCCCCCCCCCGCCCTCTGTTGCATTCAGGCACCCAAGGCATTCCCAAAGCTCTATGTACAGTTCAGACCCCCCCCCCCCCCCGTAGAACAGCAGACGAGCGACTCGTTCAGTTTTGAAGTTCTCTTCTGTCTGAAACACCAACGAGGATCCAACCAGACTCATGTCTCCTCATTCACTTCCCTCCTTTGTTGTTGTTGTTGTTGTCGTTCTAGGATGCAGGATGCAGGATGCAGTAAAGGAGAGGTGGAAGAAAAATGGAGATCCAGATCCACAGAAATGTCATTTTTATTGAAATGTTCTGTTCATGTGTGTTCTGGTCCCAACAAAGAGTCTAAAACTCTCCACCAGAACCTCACATGAAGCTCTGATGAATCCAGTCAGGCCTTTACAACAACCCCCCCCCCCCCCCCACACACACACACACACACACACACACACACACACACACACACACACACACACACACACACACACACACACACACACACCCCTAAACTGGTTGCATAAGTCCCAGAATGCACCAGGACACGGGCCTCGTCGTCTGAACATCTCCTAAATGGAAAGTTCCAGAAACACAAACCCAACCATGCGGGGAGCGACCAGAGGAACCCACTCAGTTCATGTGACCGTGGCTTCGGGGGGGGGGGGGGGGAGGGGTGTCAGGGGTCTCAGCTGTTGTTGTTCTGGTTGTAGGTCCTGCAGGGCGAGGGGGAGGAGTTGGGCTGGTAGTCGTACTTGCCGAGCGCCGCCGGGTAGTAGGTGGTGGTGTAGACGTTGGTCTGCTGCAGCGGCGTCGGGTAGAAGTTGGATCTCTCGTCTGGCAGCAGGTTGTTCTTGTTGAGCGTCTGAAACAAAGAAGGTTTAAAGGGTTAAATGTGTTCAACTCATATTAATACCTTCATGTAGTTTCTTCTGAAGGAAGAGAACAGCTCAACGTGTTGTTCTAGTTCTCCACTTCTACTCATGAAGGTTCTGTTTCCACAGAGGAGCAGGACTTTTATTTTGAAGAGAAAAATCAAGACCACAGAGAGAAAAATGTGAGAAAATAAAACCCCAGATGGTTGAAGACAGAACAGTCTTGTTAAAATAAAAGTCTTTACAGCGTTTTTTAAGTTAAATAATATCAGTAATTCGTGCCCAGGTGAATACAACACCTCCAGAAGCCTCCAGGCTCTGAGTGTATTCATAACCAAAGCAAACCAATTTAACAAATTTAATTTAGTTCATGTCAAGCATACTCAATGCACTAATATAGGAGATGGGCGGGAATTCACTGCGGCGCCGTTAAATAAAAAACAAGTCTAAAACCCACATTTTATTCTAATGTAATTGCTGAGTCTCTGGTAAAAGGCGAGCAGGAGGTGAAACACTTTCCAGGGGAAGCATTAGACTAATGTGATCCATCTGAACGGCTCGGGGGACCAGGCAGCAACATAATCAGGTTAGAGTCGCTGAAATACTCGGCGGCCGGCAGCCTAAATTGGCCTGGAGGAGAAACGGGGCTGTGGTGGTTCACGGTGACATCGGCTGGATAATGAGTTCACATCTCTCAGCACCGCGACGGCTGTCAGCACCACACAGCAACAACAACAACAACAGCAGGGACAACCAGAGTCAAAGACACGGGGGGGAGGGGGGGCTGTTACATGGTCATGGACACTGTGTGGACACTGTATGGACACTATAAGGACACTGTATGGACACTATAAGGACACTGTATGGACACTGTAGACACTATGTGGACACTGTATGGACACTGTGTGGACACTATGTGGACACTGTATGGACACTATAAGGACACTGTATTGGACACTGTGTGGACACTATGTGGACACTGTGTGGACACTATAAGGACACTATGTGGACACTGTATGGACACTATGGACACTATAAGGACACTGTATGGACACTGTAGACACTATGTGGACACTGTATGGACACTATAAGGACACTGTATGGACACTGTAGACACTATGTGGACACTATAAGGACACTGTATGGACACTGGAGACACTATGTGGACACTATAAGGACACTGTATGAACACTAGACACTATGTGGACACTGTATGGACACTATAAGGACACTATGTGGACACTGTATGGTCACTATGTGGACACTGTATGGACACTATAAGGACACTATGTGGACACTGTATATACACTATTAGGACACTGTAAGGACACTGTATGGTCACTGTACAGACACTGTACTGTCACTGTATGGACACTGTATGGACACTATGTGGACACTGTAAGGACACTGTGTAGACACTGTATGGACACTGGAGACACTATGTGGACACTATAAGGACACTGTATGAACACTAGACACTATGTGGACACTGTATGGACACTATAAGGACACTATATGGACACTGTATGGACACTATGTGGACACTATAAGGTCACTATAAGGACACTATGTGGACACTGTAAGGACACTGTATGGTCACTGTACAGACACTGTACTGTCACTGTACTGTCACTGTATGGACACTATGTGGACACTGTAAGGACACTGTGTAGACACTATATGGACACTGTATATACACTATTAGGACACTGTAAGGACACTGTATGGACACTATAAAGACTGTATGGACACTGTAAGGACACTGTATGGACACTATAAGGACACTGTAAGGTCACTATAAAGACACTGTAAGGACCATATTAGGAAGTCGAATGTAGCCACGTCCTTGTCTATCGTGGTGTCTTGTTGATGGGGACGGGTCAAATAAATCAGCCGACATCAGCAGAAAGCTTAAACAGTGACGGCGTGAAACAAAACATCAGCTGCTTCATCATACCGTGAGATTAGACAAAGAAGCTGACGAGCTCAGCGACACTAATCTCATTTAGATGGTGAAGTAAACAAGTTTCTACAGAAACGTGTGTTTGACCTGATTCAACACGAGTCATACGAGTTAATTAATACGAGCCGTGAGCCGCTGGTTCTACAGGACGCAGAGACGGGAGAGGGCACTTCAACGCTCTGTGATTAAACGGTAATCTAGTGTTTAAGTACTGCTCTTTCATCACATTCACAAGCAACAGACGAGTTTTTTACATAAAGAAAAAGTCACATATTCATCATCCATCATCACCGAGGTGACAAACCGTCTCAGTAGAGAACAGTTTCTAGAGGGAGCCAGACTCCATTCAGAAAACAGACTTTTTAAACGCTACACTGTAGCCAAGAAGGTTTGTGCTCTGATTAGTTTGGCATGCAGTGAACACACCATGAATACATAATGTTGATTTAATGAGAAGAAGAAGAACAAGGTGAGTAATCAGTGTGTTCTCGTTAAGTCCTTCATGTGCGGTGGATCGACTTTGTGCCGCTGTGAAGGAGGTTTCATGTAGATGATGAACATTTACAGAAACTTTAAAGAGTGTAGGTTGGTGTAGTGGTGGTGTTCAACCCCTCCAGAGCCTTCATCTGCTCTGGGTTAGGAGACCGGGTAGAGCTGGTTTCCTAACTTGTTCGTAAACGAGTCGCTCCCTTGACGTCGTCGTTGATCGTCGGCCCTTACCGACAGAAGCTCCCGAGTCTCATCGTCTCACTTCCGTCGGCGTCTTTGTGTAACTGACCCTCCTTCTTCACCCTCGGACGTTTGTGTTCTTCCAGGTTTAGCGAGGAGGAAGAGTTAAAAGAGGAGATGTCACGCATCATGCTTTATGGGTGAGAATTACAATCCTGCTGTTATTGAGAAGATATTCAATGAAAAAGACCAGAAACAAATGCTCTCTGTGTGGAAGACGCCCCCTGTGGACTAAAGCTGTAGTGTCTCTGAGCACCAGAGTCCCTTTAGAAAACCTCTCATTCTACTGCAGCAGAGCTGACAGTCTGACCCTCTCAGTCCTGGTTCTGGTTCTACTGTATATACACATATATACATACATATATATATATATATATACACACATATACATATATATACATATATACACACATATACATATATATATACACACATATACATATATATACATATATACATATATATCAGAGAGACCTGTCCAGAACTCTCAAAGTAAGACGGATGTAGTTCCTGGTTTTGGAGGAACTATCAGAAATGAATGTGCTTCTGGAGAGTCTGTGTTTTATTATTCATATTTGGGGGTAAAGGCCTTAAACCCATGAAGGTGACAGGGTGAGGGTTGATAAACAGTTCATTCATCTCCAGCTCATTACCCTGAGCGTGCTCCATCACCTCAGGACAGATCGATACTCATCTCCTGGAGTTAAACTAGTTCCAGAGACAAACAGCAGACAGAAGCTGCACTGGAACGCTGTGTGGATGTGAACGCACAGACGGGAGGTCGAGGGCCGGCCGGTGCGTGGGAGAGCTAATGGCAGCCATTAATAAGCACCGGCTGAGTGTGTGTGTGTGTGTGTGTGTGTGTGTGTGTGTGTGTGTGTGTGCGTAAAGAGCAGGGAGGAATATTAAGAAGACGAGCAGCGACTCATCTTCAGCGCTCCATTGAGATGAATGTAGGAATAAAACGTGAATCACTTTCACCTTCAGCTTGTTTGTTTGTGAGCAACAACTAGTGAACCGTGCTCCTGTGATCACTAGTTAAAGAGACAGTGCTCCTGTGATCACTAGTTAAAGGAACAGTGCTCCTGTGGTCACTAGTTAAAGGGACAGTGCTCCTGTGATCACTAGTTAAAGGAACAGTGCTCCTGTGATCACTAGTTAAAGGGACAGTGCTCCTGTGATCACTAGTTAAAGGGACAGTGCTCCTGTGATCACTAGTTAAAGGAACAGTGCTCCTGTGATCACTAGTTAAAGGGACAGTGCTCCTGTGATCACTAGTTAAAGGAACAGTGCTCCTGTGATCACTAGTTAAAGGGACAGTGCTCCAGTGATCACTAGTTAAAGGAACAGTGCTCCTGTGATCACTAGTTAAAGGGACAGTGCTCCTGTGATCACTAGTTAAAGGAACAGTGCTCCTGTGATCACTAGTTAAAGGAACAGTGCTCCTGTGATCACTAGTTAAAGGGACAGTGCTCCTGTGATCACTAGTTAAAGGAACAGTGCTCCTGTGATCACTAGTTAAAGGAACAGTGCTCCTGTGATCACTAGTTAAAGGGACAGTGCTCCTGTGATCACTAGTTAAAGGGACAGTGCTCCTGTGATCACTAGTTAAAGGAACAGTGCTCCTGTGATCACTAGTTAAAGGAACAGTGCTCCTGTGATCACTAGTTAAAGGAACAGTGCTCCTGTGATCACTAGTTAAAGGGACAGTGCTCCTGTGATCACTAGTTAAAGGAACAGTGCTCCTGTGATCACTAGTTAAAGGAACAGTGCTCCTGTGATCACTAGTTAAAGGGACAGTGCTCCTGTGATCACTAGTTAAAGGAACAGTGCTCCTGTGATCACTAGTTAAAGGAACAGTGCTCCTGTGATCACTAGTTAAAGGGACAGTGCTCCTGTGATCACTAGTTAAAGGGACAGTGCTCCTGTGATCACTAGTTAAAGGAACAGTGCTCCTGTGATCACTAGTTAAAGGAACAGTGCTCCTGTGATCACTAGTTAAAGGGACAGTGCTCCTGTGATCACTAGTTAAAGGAACAGTGCTCCTGTGATCACTAGTTAAAGGAACAGTGCTCCTGTGATCACTAGTTAAAGGAACAGTGCTCCTGTGATCACTAGTTAAAGGAACAGTGCTCCTGTGATCACTAGTTAAAGGGACAGTGCTCCTGTGATCACTAGTTAAAGGAACAGTGCGTCACGTTCAGAGGACCGACGGCAGATATGGAATATTATATTCACTGCTGTGTTTAATCAGAGCATAACAAGGTTTAAATAAATAAATAATCACATGAAACTAACAACCACTGTGTGTCATTTAGATTAGAAAAAGTCACTTAAGTTCTTGTGCTTTTTAATGTTTTGGTGTCAGTTTGTCTCTCTGTCTCTTTGTCTCTCTGTCCAAATAGATTCTTGTGCATCGCAATTCTCTCGTGAACGATTATGACTTGATGCAGAAAATTGGACATGAGGACAGAGGATGGGAGGACAGGAGACAGGAAGGCAGAGGACATAAGGGCAGAGGACCGGAGACGGGAAGGCAGAGAACAGGAGGACAGAGGACAGGAGATAGGAGGAATGCCTGATACTGACTGATATCTGTGTTCTGTGTTCTTTATAAACTCAGACATGTTATTAATATTATTTGTTTCCAGTTAAATATGACTTTCTGTCTTTTACTCTTGCTGCTCTAGAAACAATATGTATTCATATATAAATCATAGTTAGTAGTTTTTAAATACTATATCTGTTTTTAAAGTCAGTCATGTCGTCATGTTGATAAGAGTAACTTCTAGAAGTAATACATCCTAGAGATACCTCTCTACTCGTAGTTCTCCAGGTATTGAGTTGGTTGTAATACACATCGTCACCACCAGACGTCACTGAATCTCACACACTGCTCCTTTAAGGTGGCGTCCACACAGCGTACCTTGAACTCCATGGGCGTGTACTTCTCGTTCTTTGGCGTGGTGTTGCCCTTGTAGTTGAGGTGGTTCGGGGTTGTCGGGTGGATCACGGCCGACTCCTGCGAGGGTTTGTGGAAACGTTGACAGTAGACGTAGATCAGGAAGGACAGAAGCCCCGCCCCCAGGAAACAGGACACGCCCGTGGCGATGAGGTGGATGGAGGTGAATGCTGGGAAATGAAGAAGACGAGGAGGAGGGTCAGCGTGACTTCATCACACGTGAAAAACAGCTGTTTATTGAGTCTTGAGCGGGTCGACTCCTTCCATCACACACAGTTTCTTCTTCTTCTGACTGAATAAATAAACACACACACACATGAGGATGCACATATAACGCATGAAAACACACACACACACACACACACACACACAGAGACAGAGCTGCTGGTCCACTTACCTCCACAGTGCTGGTCCTTATCAAAACCAGATGCTGGGAGGATGACTGCAGAGAGGAGAGGAACACAGGGTCAGACACACAGACGAGCATGCACACACACACACACACACACACACACACACACACACACACACACACACACACACACACTCTCTCTCTCAAAACACAGCGACCATGGACGGTAACATCGGGGGAGTCGACACGTGCAGAAACACAAACGGTGATTGAGAAACTGAAATGTTCCACAGAGAGGTTGTTTCTGTTCTCACTGAATTTCAAAATCCTGGATTCTACAATTCCCATAATGCAACTCTTCTTTACAGAGCCGTCTGTTTGTAGCCGGTCCCTCAGTGATTCTGTTCATTCTGCTGAAATGTCCCACGTTACATTTAATGAAAACTCTTCTTCACGATAATTCACAAATACTTCACGTCCGTCTCCAACAAACACTAGATAATAAGAATGCAGCCGGGTTGATGTGTGTGTGTGTGTGTGTGTGTGTGTGTGTGTGTGTGTGTGTGTGTGTGTGTGTGTGTGTGTGTGTGTGTGTGAGAGTGTGTGTGATTAACACCTCCTGATTATTTTCTTCTTCCTCACAGTGACCTTAACCAACCCGTCCATTTGCAATAAAATCCGATGTGATTTTTGTTTTGTGAGACTCATTAATATGATATGGACTCGTTAATATGAGGACCTCGGGTCTGGACTCGTTAGGGATCAGTTCAGGAGAAACTCTGTGAGACCAGCGTCAGCAGAACCAGGAGCGGAGAGCTCAACCGCTAACCTGATGGACTCACACGGACTTCATTATGGTTCATTAACAGAAGAGGGTTGTTTTGAGGGCAAAGCTACACACACACACACACACACACACACACACACACACACACACACACACACACACACACACACACACACACACACACACACACACACACACACACACTGAGTGAGGATGATGAGGATGAAGCATGATGGGTAATGTGTACGTATTTGAGGATGACAGACAGATGGCGTCCTAAAATCACAAGCTGCTGAAGGTGAGATCAGCTGGTTGGACCTCACAGAGACAGAAGAACTCGTTTACTTCCTGGTTTAAATCCAGAGAAAGAGTTAGAACATGAAAACACAAAACTAGTGTTGAAATCATCAGACAATACTTTGATTGATCGTAGAGCGAGCTAATAAATCAATCATCTCTCTCTCTCTGTCTCTCTCTTTCTCTCTCGCTGTCTCTCTCTCTCTGTTTCTCTGTCTCTCTCTCTCTGTTTCTCTGTCTCTCTCTCTCTGTTTCTCAGTCTCTCTCTCTCTCTCTCTGTTTCTCTGTCTCTCTCTCTCTCTCTCTCTGTTTCTCTCTCGCCGTCTCTCTCTCTCTGTTTCTCTGTCTCTCTCTCTCTCTCTCTCTGTTTCTCTCTCGCCGTCTCTCTCTCTCTGTTTCTCTGTCTCTCTCTCTGTTTCTCTGTCTCTCTCTCTCTCTCTGTTTCTCTCTCGCCGTCTCTCTCTCTCTGTTTCTCTGTCTCTCTCTCTCTCTCTCTGTTTCTCTCTCGCCGTCTCTCTCTCTCTGTTTCTCTGTCTCTCTCTCTCCATCTCTCTCTCTCTCTCTCCGTCTCTCTCTCTCTCTCTCTCTCTCTGTTTCTCTGTCTCTCTCTCTCTCTCTCTGTTTCTCTCTCGCCGTCTCTCTCTCTCTGTTTCTCTGTCTCTCTCTCTCTCTCTCTGTTTCTCTCTCGCCGTCTCTCTCTCTCTGTCTCTCTGTCTCTCTCTCTCTTTCCATCTCTCTCTCTCTCTCTCCATCTCTCTCTCTCTCTCTCCGTCTCTCTCCGTCTCTCTCTCTCTCTCTCTCTCTCTCTGTTTCTCTGTCTCTCTCTCTGTAATTTACTGATTTCATTGTATTTAAGTTGAAAAAATGTTTTGTTTTTGTATGAATTACTTGTATTTGTTGTATATATTTTACTGTTATTTGTATTAATCTAGTTTTGAATTCACATCTACATATGTTAATATAGCTTCATGTCATTTCATCATTTCATTGTCTTGTGTCTCAAATAGTTGAATTACATTTTGTATTTCTTTGTTTTATGTGTTGTGTTCAGGGACAACACAAGCAGGATAAAACGACTTCAAAGCGTCGCAGTGCATTGTGGGATATATTCAGGGCTGCAAAGGAAACAAAGGACGAGACACTCGAGGAGCGTTTGATGGAGCAGCCCGGACGGACTCACCGGGTATTTCGTTGCAGTCTCGGCGCTGGGTGCCGTTCCCGACACAGGGGGCGCCGCCCTGAGCGCCGCACGCCCGACTCCTCATCTGTAGACCCGAGTCGTCGCAGGCCGACCACAGAGACCAGGCCATCCAGCCACCTGAGCGCAGAAGACACAGAGGACGCGTCAGACGGCAGACGTCCCGGAGACCGAGGCGGCCACCCGAACAGTGTTTGTGCCGTAAACGGGACTGTTTGTTTAGTGCGTGGCGGACACGTTTGTCTCCTGAGCCAAAGCTTGAGCGGCGTTTCCCCGCAGCAGCAGAACAAAGACTCCGAGCCGAGAGCAGAGAGAGGAGGACTCTCAGCCGTGCACTCGCTGCACTCTTTGTCTTACAGAACGTGAAAAGGGAGCACAAGGCCTCTGCGCTGAAAGGACCCATGAAAGGACCCATGAAAGGACGGTGTTGTTATTCAGGCTGTTCTCGAGTGTGCAGATCTGGCAGCGAGAGGCCGAGTCCACGCCGAGGACGAGACGTCTTTTGACCGTCGCTATCGGTCTGCTGCCTTCTCCCACCAACCGGAGAACACACCGAGTCACACTTTACTCTCCTCTATGGACCGTGACCATCACGAGTACAAGTGGAGAGAACTAGAACACAACTTCAGTTATGATGACATCAGATGAATTTCTTTCATTTCTATTTCACAAAAATTGGAAAACAATGAATTCTATATAATCAACAAGTGTGAGACTCTACGTCCAATAAATATTAAACTATTGACATGTCTCTCCCCTCCCCTCCCCTCCTCTCCTCTCCTCTCCCCCCCTCTCCCCTCCCCTCCCCTCTCCCCTCCCCTCCCCTCTCCGTGTTCACTTCCTTCATATCAGTCATAGTTTCTCTGATTTCTGGTCACATGACTGTTGGTCTCAGATGAATCCATCATGACGTCATAGTTTCACAGTTTAATGTTTTAACACAATCTGGCTAAAGTGAACTCTTTATTTTAAATGTAGAATAATTATCACAAGTTTAAACTTTATTTTATTCGCTTTTTCTGACGGAAGCGTTTCTCGCACATGGTGTGTTCAAGGACCGGCGGAAAGCTGAAACTCTGGCTACAGGCCGTGATAAACGGTGTAGTTTTTCGCCGATTGTTAAAAGAAAACATGCTTTTCAGTCCCTGCGGAGGTATTTCCTGGTTCAGGGGGTTAATGGCGGTGCACCACTACAGCACGCTTTAATTGCTTCATTTATTCCCATTTATTTTTTGTCAGCCGGAGCGACCTGCGTGATGGTACTGTCGAGTCAGACCCGAGGCTCCTCGTTAGTATTCCGTCTCTACGGCCCGTCCTGCTGTCCTCCATTACTGCTGGAGACGTTAATCAAATGACCTGCGACAGCAGCATCAAATATCCCCGTGACTGACGGCCGGCTCGCCTCCAATTACCCAGCGGAGCGGCGAGATGACCCCGATAGACGGCCGCCAATAACCCAACGGGTCGAGGAGAGGTGGTCAGCAGACGGTCGATGAGCCGGTCCACGTCAAACATTAACCAGATAGAGGAGGAGGATTAGCATCTCGGGCCGGAGGAGACAAAAGACAGAGAAGACGTCTCTCTCTTCTTTGTGTGTAATTAGCAGAGTCTGTTACTCTCCGTGAGGATGATGGAACTGAAAAGGACGGTTCAGATGAAACCACCACGTGAGACAGATTATGAGACGAGGGACGTACTGTCCACCACCTCTCCTCCAAAGGAGTGAGACAAACAAACGTCTTCATAGTTGTTATTGTCTTTATTCTATTGTTTTCAATTACGTTTTCTCTGTGGTTGTTTTTGTGTCTCTTTTTGATCACTGATGTCCTTTGGAGATGTTTTGTGTCTTTGTGGTCATTTCAAGTCTCTTTTATGTGTCTTTGTAGCTGTTGTATGTCTCTGTGGTCATTCTGTGTCTTTGTAGCTGTTGTATGTCTCTCTGTGGTTATTCTGTGTCTCTTTGTAGCTGTTGTATGTCTCTGTGGTCATTATGTGTCTCTTTGTAGCTGTTGTATGTCTCTCTGTGGTCATTCTGTCTCTTTGTAGCTGTTGTATGTCTCTCTGTGGTCATTCTGTGTCTCTTTGTAGCTGTTGTATGTCTCTGTGGTCATTATGTGTCTCTTTGTAGCTGTTGTATGTCTCTGTGGTCATTCTGTCTCTTTGTAGCTGTTGTATGTCTCTCTGTGGTCATTCTGTCTCTTTGTAGCTGTTGTATGTCTCTCTGTGGTCATTGTGTCTCTTTGTAGCTGTTGTATGTCTCTCTGTGGTCATTCTGTGTCTCTTTGTAGCTGTTGTATGTCTCTCTGTGGTCATTCTGTCTCTTTGTAGCTGTTGTATGTCTCTCTGTGGTCATTGTGTCTCTTTGTAGCTGTTGTATGTCTCTCTGTGGTCGTTCTGTGTCTCTTTGTAGCTGTTGTATGTCTCTCTGTGGTCATTCTGTGTCTCTTTGTAGCTGTTGTATGTCTCTGTGGTCATTATGTGTCTCTTTGTAGCTGTTGTATGTCTCTGTGGTCATTCTGTCTCTTTGTAGCTGTTGTATGTCTCTCTGTGGTCATTCTGTCTCTTTGTAGCTGTTGTATGTCTCTCTGT
>NW_027176447.1:32500-40000 GCF_023349555.1 Cebidichthys violaceus
CGCAGTGTAAATAAAGTTTAAATGTTAACATCACAGTGTAAATAAAGTTTTAACGTTAAAACTTTATTTACACTGTGATGGTTAACGTTAAACTTTATTTACACTGTGATGGTTAACATTAAAACTTTATTTACACTGATGTTAACATTACAACTTTATTTACACTGTGATGTTAACGTTAAAACTTTATTTACACTGTGATGGTTAACGTTAAACTTTATTTACACTGTAATGTTAACATTAAAACTTTATTTACACTGTGATGTTAACGTTAAAACTTTATTTACACTGTGATGTTAACATTAAAACTTTATTTACACTGTGATGTTAACATTAAAACTTTATTTACACTGTGATGTTAACGTTAAAACTTTATTTACACTGTGATGGTTAACATTAAAACTTTATTTACACTGATGTTAACATTACAACTTTATTTACACTGTGATGTTAACGTTAAAACTTTATTTACACTGTGATGTTAACGTTAAAACTTTATTTACACTGATGTTAACGTTAAAACTTTATTTACACTGTGATGGTTAACTTAAAAACTTTATTTACACTCTGATGGTTAACGTTAAAACTTTATTTACACTGTGATGTTAACGTTGAAACTTTATTTACACTGTGATGGTTAACGTTAAAACTTTATTTACACTGTGATGTTAACGTTAAAACTTTATTTACACTCTGATGGTTAACGTTAAAACTTTATTTACACTGTGATGTTAACGTTAAAACTTTATTTACACTCTGATGGTTAACGTTTCAAATTTATTTACACTCTGGTGGTTAACGTTAAAATTTTATTTAAACTGTAATGGTTAATAAACAGTACAGATCTGTTACACCATTAACCCTGGGCGCGTTCACCTTTAACCTTCTGTAGTTTTGATCGAGCGACTCTATTACGACACATATTAAACAATAATCATAATGAGGTCGAACCACAAATCCACAGATCACTGAACCTCAGCGGAGTGCTGCCATTTTGGCTCAAGGTCGACTACATTGTATTAGTGATGGCTGGTTAGCACGGTCATCATGGCTGAAGGAGCCTCATTTGGCTTACTAATTACCAACACACACACACACACACACACACACACACACACACACACACACACACACACACACACACACACACCATGACCGTGATCAGCTGAGCAGAACGATGTATGTGTTCGTATTTAAGGATGGAATGAATAACGTGGTATTAAGGAGAGAGGTGGGGCCTAATTAGCTCTGAGTAAAGACTCCCGGCCTCAGAGAGACTCCGTTACAGCAGGATTCACCCGGTGTGCAGAAAAAATGCTGATCGAAGGAGCTCTTTAGACCTGAAGAAAATGAAATCAGCTGGAGAGAAATACTGAGAAATGAAATCACTGGGCAGGTGAGGATGGTGGTAAAATGTTCACACAGCTACAGGCTCCTAAAACACAAGAAATGATAATAGTCGCTCTGCATCAGCACTTCTTTCAGCCAGTCGGTGCTGATTCATATCACAGACTGTTGATAAGAAGAGGACGTAGTCATGGTGACGTCTCGTTGGTTTGTGGATGTTTTGAAGCCTCAAGTTCGGCATTTTGTCCGTCGCCATCTTGTTTTTTATCAACCAGTGAACAGGAAGTGACCATATCTGGACTGAGGAGGAGTGACGTAGAGACGCCGTATATGTCTCTGGTAGAGACCTGTCAATCACTGTGTAGCCCCGCCCCTAAATCATCCCCTGCTTTATGGTGTGTTTGACTCTAAATGTTCCATAATGTACTAAATGAACATCATGCTGTATTGAAGAAGACTGTAAACTAGAGATTGAGACCATAAACTCATGTTTACAATGTTTACTGAGGGAATAAATCAAGAGAGAAGTAGAGTCATTTTAGACTAGACTTCTATACAACCAGAGGAGTCGCCCCCTGGTGGACACTAGAGAGAATGCAGCTTTAACGCGAGAAGCTCTGAAGAACTGGAGGTTGACGACTGACCTATAAAGGACACTGCTATCCCACAATGCAATGCACAAAGGAAAACAGAGCTGGTGTTGAATCTTTGTGAGGTTTGATTGACAACAATACACGCTGCATCATTTCTTTTAATACTAACAGTGAAACCAGTGTAGCATCCATCCGGTACTCTGCTGATTAAATCGGAGCTTTGCAGCGTCGATGTTTCCTTCACCGGAGGCCATTTAATAAAAGAGGTTCTGCTATTGGAGAGGAAGACCAGGGCGTTTAGCTCCCAGTCTGACCTTTTGTGCCGCTGCATAAAACACCAGCCGAGCGGCTTCTCGGCGACGCCCTGTCCTGACGGCGTCCCTTGTGCACGCCTGCTCGAGTGGCGTCGGTGAGATAAATCTGCCCGGGTTCTCTCAGCGGGGGGTTTAATTGGCGTTTTAAATCATTTGTGGACGTCATAAAAACAGAAACCCCAGTGTCTCCTTTTTATTACAGGCCCTTAAACAACTAGACATAAAAACAATAGTTCACCTCGTCCTCTAATGGCCGGCCGTCGGGGGGAGTGATTGCAAATATGATCACCAGAACTGATAAATTATGGATTTTAAACCGGCCATTATTAGCTGTGGCGCTGTCACTCTGGGATGCATTAGCACTGGTCCGTCTGCAGGCTGGGTTTATCACACCTCCGCCTCCCTCCGCTGACAGGCCCTCAGTCCCCGTCCTCTCCCCGGGAGACGGAGCTCTTCCCCGGGGCTGTTGTCTCCCGCTGCGCTGGGCCGAGTCGGCCATTTAAGGAAGTCTGCCGGTGATGAATGGCGAAACACGGAGAACTCCTGCTAGCACTCAGCGCTAATACGTCCAATTAGGCCCAGTTGGAGGCGGCCCGAGGACTCTGGTGGTGCCAGGCTCCAAAATAAATAAATAAATAAAAAATAAAAAATGAGGGAAACAAAAGTGAGATGGCCGTCCGCCAAAAAATGCCTGCTGTCCTCCATGAACAATGTTATCCTCCAGTGAATGAACAGGAGGAGCACCGCAGAGAGGCAGACAGTCTGCTGCTCTGTGTGAATGTATGATGATTATTATTATTATTATTATTATTATTAAGACAGAGAGATATTCAAAAGAAAAGAAAGATGGCAGAAAGGAAATAAACAAGAACTACTGTCAATTTAAACCCGTATTTTTAGACTGGTTTGAACATAATCATGAGTAGTTTATCATATTTTATTGTGTACATAAACAACTTTGACTAAATCCATCGTTTCACTAACCAGATTTCTCACTAATAGCTCTCACTGTAGAGAGGTCCTGATGATCATCTGGACTGTCTCCAGGTCAGACTCTGTCTACCTAACATGGAAGCAGAAGAATGTCTTCTTCTTCTTCTCGGTGTTGGAGCTCCGTAGAGCTCACAGCGTTCTGTTGTTTCAGGTGAGCTCAGACTCTCATCAGCTCATTTAATCTGCTGCTTTGACCGCTGAGAGAGACAATCAGCGCTGCTCCTCTTCCCTCAGCTGTTCAGTGATTCTCTGTGCTGCAGGCAGAACTTTCACTTTCAACAGGAGGAGCTGGTGGTTCTATTCACCAGCGACTAGAACAGTGACCCGTTCTGCATTCAGGTAAATGGTTTAGAGAAGAAGATGAAACGGACTTCAGCGCCATGGACTCATCAATACTTATGAGGTACTATGACTGATTCATAGCGCTGCACGCCAGGCCATCGATCACACTGCTCTATTACTTTATATGAATTCATTTGTTCAGCTTGATTCAATAAATCCATAGAAGAGTCAAAGGCTGGAATAAACAAAAACAGAAGAGCCGAAGACTCTAAGTAACACAAACAACATTAGTTAAAGGATCGATGCGTCAGCTAGACCAGACCAACCAGGAGACAACATCTGGTTCTTCAGAGCTTCACGTGTTAAAGCTGCATTCTCTCTAGTGTCCAGCAGGGGGCGACTCCTCTGGTTGTATAGAAGTCTAGTCTAAAATGACTCTACTTCTCTCTTGATTTATTCCCTCAGTAAACATTGTAAACATGAGTTTATGGTCTCAATCTCTAGTTTACAGTCTTCTTCAATACAGCATGATGTTCATTTAGTACATTATGCTCCATTTAAAGTCAAAGGGGCGGGGCTACACAGTGATTGACAGGTCTCTACGTCCAGATGTGGTCACTTCCTGTTCAATGGTTGATAAAAAAAACAAGATGGCGAAACGGCTAATTTGATCTGGTTGTATGGGAGCTTAGCTTTTAGGAGACGTATCACCTACTTCCTCTCGGGTTCACAGACCTACGTGTTCTGTTATCGGAGCGTGTTCTAGTTCTCTTAAATCTACGGTTCATGTTCTAGTTCTCTTAAATCGGTTCATGTTCTAGTCATCTTAAATCTACGGTTCATGTTCTAATTCTCTTAAATCAGTTCAAGTTCTAGTCATCTTAAATCTACGGTTCATGTTCTAGTCATCTTAAATCTACGGTCTATGGAGCGGTTTGACTCAGCATCGGGGGCTTTGAGGAGTGAGGAGCTGGAGGTGAAGAAAGTCCAAATGAAGAGTGAAAAGGAGAGAGAGGACACCATGGTGACACACAGCCTGTAATGAAAGTAACAGCGCTGTGCAGCAGTAATAAACCGTCTCCCTCCGTCTCTCGCTGCTTCTGGCTGCTGAAGCGTCGCTCTGATTGGTCGTAGAGGCTCGGCGGCAGCGAGCTCCAGAGAGCCGCCGACCGGCTGGCAGCCGCAGCCGCAGCCACCGGTAAATTGGGTTTTCTGGGAGACGGAAGTGTGAGCCGAGACGTCTCAGACGGAGACGGACCGGACCGCCTCAGAGAGTCCTACAGGGACCGCTCTGTAGCTCCCCTCACAGCCTAGTCTGTGAACTTGTGTTTAGCTGCTCCTCTAACATGACCATGAGGAGGAGAGAGAACTAGAACACGTCTTTACTGCAGAACAACATATCAACATGTTAAGATCACGATGTGTTCAAGGACTGTTGGAAACAAGAACATCTGACTGTAACAACGGGTTTAACAGCTTCTGTCTGTGATAAAGAAGATGTGTTCTGTAGTTCAGAGGCTTAAATAAAAACCAACATTAACCAACTATTAACACATGTGACAAACACTGGTTTTAACACACACACACACACACACACACACACACAGACAGACAGATGGCAGCAGAGATGCTAATGGTTAGCGGTTTTCCTCCATGACCACTTAGTGGTTTCCTGATGTTGTTTTAAACTCCTGCTGCAGGCAGGCTGAGCTGCCAGGTCAGCGTTAATCACACTCACACACACACACACACACACACACACACACACACACACACACACACACAGAACCAGAGTTTAACTATCACCAGCAGGACAATCGTACCTCATGTAATAAAACATAATGTTTATGTAAGCAGATGTTTTGAGCTCTGGTTTAGCTGCAGACACACAGAGTCCGACTTGTTCTGTTTCACACTCCCCGACGTTCTCCTCTATTCTGTGTCTCCTCCTTCCTCAGGAAGCCCTGATGGATGCTACGGAGGAGCTAAGCTAAGCTAAGCTAGCACACCGCCGCGGCCAAAACCAATCACTTCACTAAGCAGAGTGTGATGGAGCGATGTGAGGCGGGGAGGACAGAGAGCGGCTGTTAGCCACAGGTGACGAGTGGCCAGGGTCAAACATAATGACCACACACACACACACACACACACACACACACACACACACACACACACACACACACACACACACACACACACACACACACACACACGTCGGTAGGAGGTGGAGATGTGAATGTTGTTGAGCTCTCAGGGCTGCAGGATGCAGATCGATGACGAAAGGAGAAGCTGAACGTTAAAAGCACTTAAAGCTAATTGAGTTCTCAGACTGCAAACAGAGCCAACTCTACTGCCATACAGCGCTTCCTCCAGTCTGGATCTAGTCCAGAACTAGTCCGTGACTCGGGTCTCAGCCTCCGTGTCGCTGTGAGCGCTCTCTATGTGAGCGTCTGCAGGTGAGCCGCTGCGTCCATCCTGGTGAACGTTACCAAAGAAAGGTAGAAGTAGAGGGAGGTAGAGCAGCTCTCTGGTTCTGTAGAGCAGCTCTGTGGTTCTGTAGAGCAGCTCTGTGGTTCTGTAGAGCAGCTCTGTGGTTATGTAGAGCAGCTCTGTGGTTCTGTAGAGCAGGACTGTGGTTCTGTAGAGCAGCTCTGTGGTTCTGTAGAGCAGCTCTGTGGTTCTGTAGAGCAGGACTGTGGTTCTGTAGAGCAGGACTGTGGTTCTGTAGAGCAGCTCTGTGGTTCTGGGATCTCTAACAGTTAGATTTGCTCTATTCATTATTTTGTTGCCCCACTAATTGAAAACAGTCAACAAGCTTTGAGTCTTTACACACAACAGATGAAAGCTGAACATGAGCTGGAGTCACAGTCTCTCTTCACTACCGTCCTCTTCCTCCTGACTCTTCATCACCAGACGAGCTCAGGTGTCTTGATGACGCACAAACACACCTGAGGACCCGGAGGTGAAGCCCACTCTCCTTCAACAGCTCCTCTCTATTCCCTCTCTCTCATCTCACATATCTCGCCCACTTCTTATTAAATGCACTGCTGTCCTCAGTGTGTGTGTGTGTGTGTGTGTGTGTGTGTGTGTGTGTGTGCTCCCAAGTGTCTAGGAGTTTTTGGATTTCATAGAAATAGCGAGCTGACTCATCAGGCAGCGCTCTCATATGAGAACTCGAGCACCAACCCACACACACACATGTACACACACACACACGCACACGTACACACACACACACACACACGTACACACACACACACACACACACACACACACACACACACACACACACACACACACACACACGTGTGTTAAAGGGGCCTGCAGCAGTGGTGCTCTGAGTGTAAAATAGCTCATATTTGCCTTAAAGGGCAAACATGAGGAAACATCTGATGAATTATTAATATTTTTGTGCAGTATTAAATGAAATAATCTCTAATAGCTGATAAGTTATAGTCCATTAAAAATGCCCATTATTGATTTTTTTTTATTACTCCTATTATCCTTTAAAGTTTGCAGACTTCTAATTATTAAAACTCTTTAAAGTTATTACCTTCCAACAGTTTATGACCTTATTTTGATCAAGACGTGAAGAACAAATAGATTACAAGATCACTTTGAACACACACACACACACACACACACACACACACACACACACACACACACACACACACACACACACACACACATACACACACAGTGAAAATAGCACCAAGCCATTTGTATGCTAAAATGAAGTTGACGGTGAAGGACTGAGGAGGCCGACTGATGAGATACAGAAGGTTGAACAAACAGCCAGTGAGCTATTCTCCTCTCTTCACCCTCAATGAATAACACTGAGCTCTGTCTGTCTCTCTCTCCATTTCTCTATCTGTCTCTCTCTCTGACTCTCTCTCCCTGTCTCTCTCTTTCGCTGACTCTCTCTCTCTCTCTCTCTCTCTCTCTCTCTCTCATTCCTTCAGAGAAAC
>NW_027176447.1:45000-47500 GCF_023349555.1 Cebidichthys violaceus
TGTTAGATGATAATTGTTTAAAAAAAACATTTAAAGATAATGAACTATAAGGTAATTTACTCAATTATGGAGTTGAACTGTTCATTTCTATACATATATATATATATATATATATACACATATATATATATATATATATATATATATATTAATATGTAAATATATATAAATGTTATATATTTTATATAAATATATTTTTTTAATATATATATATAAATTGTATATATATAAATATATATTTTATGAAATAAAACTGTATATTTTATATATAATTCATCCTTAGCATAACTCCTACCCTATAACACTATATAGCAATGAGTGAGTTAGCATCATTAGCTCTGCCTCCCAACCGCCAGTTACAACAGTTAGCTAGCTAGTCAGCTACTTACCACAGCCTGCAGTTTAGCCTCCGCTCCACCAGCGGCGCTACATCCACCGTCAAAACATCCATAGTTAGCTAACTCCAGCGCTACAAACTCTCCACACTTACGGTAATTAAGTCAAATGTTTTCAAGAACCCCGCGAAAAAAAAGACTCATCAGCGTTTGATCAATTCGGTCCGATGACTGACACGTCTTTTGGTATTCAAGCTAGCAGCGTAGACCGGCTACACCGGAAGTTAACAGCTCGGGCAGCGGAAGTCTCTAGTGCGCATGCTCCTCCTCTAATAGCTTGCGTCAACATTCTGCAATTATTTATTTTTGTACTCTTCTTTGTTCAAGAAGATATATGTACAGTAAATATATAGACACATTACTCATACTATAAAAAATATATTAATTATAATGAAAAAATATTGATACAGTTCTTGATAAAAAAAATTAAAAAGTTCAATATTTGTTTTGGGATTTTCCGAGATATAAAATAAAGTGCAAAGAACTTCACATCTTTGTTTCCTTCTCATAACCTGCCAAACATACAAACATGTCTTTATCCTGGAATTCAATAGTGTGCCCAGTTCACCTTCTGATATCATGTTAAACATAATATTATGGTATGCACACTATATTCACGATCAATTATGAATCTTTCTAATACATCTGATTGTAAACAGCAGATACTGTTTCAATTATGAATCAAATGTATATTTGCATTTGTCTGTGTCGTAAATAACACATTCTCCTGTAATGAACACATTTATGTTTATCTTTATGAATTGATTTATAATTATTGATGCATTCATGTGTTTACCACTGAAGTCTTGCAGCTGGTAAATGTTTTTAAGTGATTGTGAATTTCACCAAGGGATCAATAAATATCTTTATCATAATAATAATAACAGCATCTCATTTTATTTGCTGATTATATTTTCAGAGACGTGGTGAAGTAGAGAGAAGCAGAACATGGAAATACTGGAGTACTTGAGTAAATGTACTTAGTTACTTTCCACATGATGAGTGTCGGCACACATCAGCAGAGAGAGTCCAGCCTCACAGACTGCAGGCTTTTAGCGTAACCTGGTTTTATGGGTAGAAGCGACAGCTGAAGCCACATTAAGGCCGATGTTTCAGCCTCAGTGAATACCAGCACCGCAGCACAAAAAGCACAAAGGGCCGAGTCAGCAGAGCTGCATGCGCGGCTGCAGGGACCAGAAATTGAACCGAGGCTTCGCCGGGATTATCCCTACGTCTTTTTATACCGCGCCACAATAGGCCGGCAGCAGAAAGCGACGGCTTCTTGGCCCAAAACGGTCACATTCAGAGGCAGGCTGAGTCAGCAACACATGCTGCTGGTAGACAGTCAGAGAACCACGCGTCCAAAAGCGCTTCTCTGCAGCGTGTCGTCACTCTAAGCCAGACCTGACCCATTTTTCACAGTGTTTCTCAGCGAGTGTAACCCGGACCGGAGTGAAAGGAGACGGGCTTCATTCATAAAAGAAACACGTCTGTGACAGCAACCGTAATGCAAAGCAGCAGATTCTATCACACTGTATTCAGATCACTGTTCATCTCAAGGTAGATGTGATGTGGACGTGTTGAACGTTGCTGCTCAGCAGTGAGGCTTTCTTCTTCAGGCAAACACGTCACGGCATTTTAGGATCTCTTTATGTGTCCGGTGTGTGTGTGTGTGTGTGTGTGTGTGTGTGTGTGTCTCTGTGTGTGTGTGTGTGTGTGTGTGTGTGTGTGTGTGTGTGTGTGTGTGTGTGTGTGTGTCTCTGTGTCTGTGTGTGTGTGTCTCTGTGTGTGTGTGTGTGTGTGTGTCTCTGTGTGTGTGTGTGTGTGTGTGTGTGTGTGTGTGTGTGTGCACTAACGTTTAAAATGCATGAAACGGTTCAACGATACTGAGCGAGAACAAGGGCTGCAACTAATAATCATTAATTGTTATTATTATATCATTATTAAATATGACACTATATTGTAGTTCCAGGTGTTATATAGATTATTTCTGTTTGATCGGAGTAATAAATGTAAAGTTTTTCAAAGAAATGTGATTTCTGTAAGTCGACATGTTGGTTTGTGGATGTTTTGAAGCCTGGAGTTCAGCGTTTCGTCCGTCACCA
>NW_027176447.1:52500-63440 GCF_023349555.1 Cebidichthys violaceus
AACATGAACAACATCAAGAATATGAACAACATGGACAACATGAAGAACATGGAGAACATGAACAACATGAACAACATGAACAACATCAAGAACATGAACAACATGAACAACAAGAACATGACCAACATGAACAACATGAACAACAAGAACATGACCAACATGAACAACATGGACAACATCAAGAACATGAACAACATGAACAACATGAACAACATGACCAACATGAACAACATGGACAACATCAAGAACATGAACAACATGGACAACATGAACAACATGACCAACATGAACAACATGAACAACATGGACAACATCAAGAACATGAACAACATGGACAACATGAACAACATGACCAACATGAACAACATGAACAACATGGACAACATCAAGAACATGACCAACATGAACAACATGAACAACATGAACAACAAGAACATGACCAACATGAACAACATGGACAACATCAAGAACATGAACAACATGAACAACATGAACAACATGAACAACAAGAACATGACCAACATGAACAACATGGACAACATCAAGAACATGAACAACATGAACAACATGACCAACAAGAACATGACCAACATGAAGAACATGACCAACATGAACAACATGAACAACATGAACAACATGAACAACATGAACAACATGACCACGGCTGCGCGTGGAGAAACACACTACAACACATCATAAGATAGAGGTACATCTACACATGACTGCTGGGTGAGTAACTTGTGTGCGTGCACTCACACGTTGGTGGTGAAGATGCCGTAGATGAGGTCCTGCTCGGGCAGGTAGAAGGTGCTCTGCAGCTCGTTGTAGTAGAAGGGGATCTCCCCGGAGCGGGAGCAGTTGAGCCTGGCCTTCATGAACGTGGTCCACGTGTCCTCCAGGAGAAAGCGCCCGCCGATGTCGTTCTTGCAGACTCGCGCCACGCGGGAGTAAACCGTCTTCCCGCAGTCGTGCTCCACCGCGTTCTCCCTCAGGAAGAAGAAGGTGAAGAGGCCGATGTCGTAGGCCGAGATGAAGTGGGGCTCTGCGAGGAGGGAGACAGGGAAAGGAGACGAGTGTTACACAGGGACTCCGAGGAAACTTGCTGCTTTGCATTTCTAGTGTTGCCCTCATTGTCCACAGTGTAGCTGAGAGGAGAGGCTGCAGAGGGAGGAGGAGAGAGGAGAAGCTGCAGAGGGAGGAGGAGAGGCTGCAGAGGGAGGAGGAGAGAGGAGAGGCTGCAGAGGGAGGAGAGAGAGGAAAGGCTGTACAAGGAGGAGGAGAGGCTGCAGACGGAGGAGAGAGGAGAAGCTGCAGAGGGAGGAGGAGAGAGGAGAGGCTGCAGAGGGAGGAGGAGAGAGGAGAGGCTGCAGAGGGAGGAGGAGAGAGGAGAGGCTGCAGAGGGAGGAGAGAGAGGAAAGGCTGTACAAGGAGGAGGAGAGGCTGCAGACGGAGGAGAGAGGAGAAGCTGCAGAGGGAGGAGGAGAGAGGAGAGGCTGCAGAGGGAGGAGAGAGGAGAGGCTGCAGAGGGAGGAGAAAGGAGAGGCTGCAGAGGGAGGAGGAGAATACATACTCAAATACATGCTAGAGGGAAATATTGCACTTTTTTCTCCTAACTATAACACAATATGACTTATTGTCAGACGATGAAGCTCTGGATTGATTGTAGAATCCAGAGCTTCATCGTCTGACATGTTTGAAGTCGTAGTTTGAAGCGATGATTGTAAAAGAAGGAACCGGACTCTGAGGCTGTGTCTTCATCACAGCAGAGGCTTCTCTTGTGTTCTTCTTCTTGCTCTCCGTCGCTTCACTTCTCCTCTGGGACCCGTTTATGGTAAGTGATGTCAAACCACCGGCCCGCTCACACCAGCACCACCACGACACACGCTCCCCATAAACAGAGCCACCCGGGGAGCTGCTGGTGTTATGAACAGTCTGTCACACAGGGAGGAGGTGGGCCCGGTAACGGCCCTGATGGAATGTCCCTCAGGGGCCACTGGGGCTTTTTATAAGACAATAAGCTTTGGAAATGAAGCAGGACAGAGAGAGGAGACCGCCGTCCACACGTCTGCAGCAGCTCCCGTTATTCCATAGTAAAACATATCGGCACCGCACGGCGAAGCAGCAGAACAAAGCATCAGCTGGTGTTCAGAACCTTTCTAAAACACGTTCACGTTTTAAAGGGAGGCGAGTGTGTTGGAGGTGGGACGGCTCATTCATCAGGTGATCTAATCACTGTGTCCAGGTCACGGGTGGAGCTCCTCATCAGTGCTTAATGAGCAAAACAAGCCCAGCGGATTCATTGTTCTTCTTATTGCTGTTATTATTATTATCATTATTATATTATTATTATGCATGACACCCAATGGTATCATTTAATATCAAACAAGTGAACAAGTGAGTGTTGTTACGCCTGCTGCTAATTACTGCAAATGAAGAGACAACCAGCATCGCTCTACTTCCCCTCCGGCTGAAAGGCCGTGTGAAGGAGCTAATTGTGTTTGTGCATGTTTCAGCTAATGGAAAGAACAATGTGTGTGTGTGTGTGTGTGTGTGTGTGTCTACATACCTGTGTTGATTCATAGTGTACATGTGTCGGGCAGGTGGAGCCACAGATTCTGCATTAAAGCTGCGTGGGTGAGTGTTTTCTTCCAGCACCCTGCTGAGTGCTAACAGATTGTTGAATCTGGCAGGCCGCTGAGGTGGAAGCTGCCACCGCTACCGGCACGAGACGCTTCAGATCAAACACAGACACGCTTTAAAGAGCGAGGCTATTTAATATTCATGCAAACAGATTCTGCACGGAGGCAAAAAAATGATCCATTAATGGTTGGGGGATGGTGTTGGTCACTTCCAATCAGCTCAGAGGGTTTGACGTACGCTTTGTAAGGCGGTTCGGTGGACTCGCTATTGTGTTCATATACCACTGAGATACGTTTATGAGGAAACCTACTTTCTTCCTGGATTATGGATGTTTGAATTCACACACCAACGTACTATTCATGATAAATATGAAGGAACACTGAGTGTGTAGTCTGTTCAAACTTCAGTTTCTTAGTATCAGATTGACTCAAATGGTCGACTTTAAGATTGGAGACTGATACAACAATGTAACGCAACAATGTAACGCAACAATGTAACGCAACAATGTAACGTAACAATGTAACGCAACAATGTAACGTAACAATGTAACATAACAATGTAACGCAGCAATGTAACGCAGCAATGTAACGCAACGATGTAACGTAACAATGTAACATAACAATGTAACGTAACAATGTAACATAACAATTTAACATAACAATGTAACATAACAATGTAACGTAGCAATGTAACGTAACAATGTAACGCAACAATGTAACGCAACAATGTAACGCAACAATGTAACGTAACAATGTAACGCAACAATGTAACGTAACAATGTAACGCAACAATGAAACGCAACAATGTAACGCAACAATGTAACGTAACAATGTAACGCAACAATGTAACGCAACAATGTAACGCAACAATGTAACGGAACGATGTAACGGAACGGAACACAACAGTATAATGCAACAACGTGACGCAACAACGTGACGCAACAACGTGACGCAACAACGTGACGCAACAGTGCATACAAGGAATTTGCCTCCGGTTTTCCGTTGTTTCGTTATTTATTTCCAGAGTTTCTGTGAAAGCTGAGAGGAGAGTGAGAGCGAACAGCAGAAATATTAATAAACATGTTACATATGAAGTCTTCGGGGGATCGAGAGAAGCACGTTGTTTAGATTATTTCACAGGCGACTCTATAGCTCCCTGTGTCGTTCTGATGCATGATGGGAAACCCTGGCAGGCGACCAAACCAATAAGGGAACAGATTGATTAGATCCAGGACCCCCCCCCCTGAACTGGAGAGGCTCAGAGCTGGAAATGAGATTTTCATTCACACTCTGAAATCCAGCGGGAACTCACCTCCGTCACCCTCACAGACGCCGCAGAGCGAAGCCACCATGTGTCGGCATGAATGTGTGTAGCTGCAGAGCAACATGTGTGTGTGACTGTGTGTGTGACTGTGTGTGTGTGTGTGTGTGTGTGTGTGTGTGTGTGTGTGTGTGTGTGTGCAGCCACATGTGATTATGTGAAGACAGGATCTGCCTCACTGCTCATCTCTTTTTCCTCCCACACATATAAACTCTCTCACATCACTTGGACACACGTGAAAGCAGCGTGCAGACTCTCTAGATACATATTATATATATATATATATATATATATATATATATATATATATATATATATATATATACTGTATGTATAATATGTAAGCAGAAGCACACACACACACACACACACACACACACACACACTCATGCACACACACACACTCATGGTGTGAAGCATGCCGTGTGTTGTACTTTCAGACCTCTCCCTGCCGTGAGGAATAATTACATCGTTGACTGACTCCTCAGTCTATCTTCTCTGCCTTCCTCTCATCCTCATCTTCTTCCTCTCTCATGCCTCCACACACACACACACACACACACACACACACACACACACACACACACACACACACACACAGTCCTGTGTCTCTCTCTCTTTTCTTCTGGCCAGCTCTCTGAGGTCCTAAATCTCTCTGAGCTTGTCATCATAACACTGTCGCTCTGAATGTGAATATTAGTTTGTTTGTTTATGCTGATGATCAGTTGATTACAACATTAATACACCATGAAATGAATCAGCAGCACCCCTGATGATGGACTGATCGATTACATCTTCTATCAAGCAGAAAACGTTTCTTTGTGAAGATTTCACTGTAAAATGAATATTTGGGTCTTTTGGACTTTTAAACATTTAATGGATCAATTGAGAAAATAATCATCAGATGAATCAGTGAAAGTAATGTTACTATTAGAAGTAATATTAGACTAGGACTTTGGTTCTTTTAAAATGTTCTTTCTGGAGAGTCCTCTCTTCCTGACTGTTGAGTGTTTACAGTAGAAACAGAACTGAAGCCAACGCGTAGCTTCAGCCGGACCTGAAGACGACGCTTTCAGGTTCAATTTCACACTTCGTAGAGTTTTGGAGTTTTTCACCTGAACACCCGAACGCATCCCCAAGGTGCTACAACCTTGAAATTCTTCAAGTCGAGCCGTGGCTTTTCTCTCGAGATCGATGAAGAGCTTCGTGCTCCGGTAAACGATTTGACCGTAAACATTGAGGAGTGCAGGAATACCTTCAGGTCCTCATGAATGTGTGACTGCTGCTGCTGTTAATGTGGTCCAAACGTCACTCAAACTCAAAACGATCTTCAGAGTGGAACAACATTTGGCTTTCTGGCAACCAAGAACATCCAGATTTGGTTTCAGCCCAAGACACAAGAGGAAGCCCTCCTCCTGTCTGGGTTCTCTTCTGCTCAAAGAAGAACCAGACATTGTCACAGTGGCTCATCTTTTGTCCCGATGATTCCACCTGAAGAGCTTCGTGTCCCCTCGAGTCTTCAAAGTGACACCTAACTTTGTCTGTGATGCAGAAAATGAGTCTGACCTTTTCTTCCAGAACAAATGACGCCTGAAATAACTCCCTCCTCCTCCTCCTCCTCCTCCTCCTCCCTTTGTCTGTGCACCTCCATGAGTCCAGTAATTGGACCGTTCCTGAGTCTGTAAAGGCGGAGCTTGACGTGTGGAAGGTCCGTCTACGTTTCTGCTGCAGTCAGGAAGTGTGTGGATGGATTTGTGCTGAAGGGAGGAAGACTCGGCGTCAGCAGCAGGGAGATTATTGAATCCGACACCAGCGGGATTGACAGCTTCTCGTGTTAGAACCCAGCGACGCCTGAGTCTAACCCGCGATATCCAAACAGCCTTCTGTGATCCTGTGAAAACAGCTCGGCGGATCCATCCATCCCGGCCGTGACGGACCAGACGAGCGCGTCGGACAGAAAAGTGCACACTCGGATCATCTGCTGCTCCTGGAGCTGAGAAGACACAACTAACGAGGGTTCAGACCCAATCAGGTCCCCAAAACTGTGGGTTATTAAATACGTGTTTCTGCATCTTTAATGCCGCGTCAACACCAAGTGTGGCGAGTAGATCACATACAAAGTCAATGCAAAGACGTGAATGGACGTGTGTGTAAACCAGAGACTGTCTGTGGTTCAAACAGTGATAACCACGACGTTATGTTGAGCGTTGATGGAGATGCTACAATGTTAGCTTAGCATAGCACCGATCAAACCAGACTCCATTCAGGAAACAAGCATTTTAAAAGTTGTTTACTTCTCGTCTTGCAGAGAAAACTAACGAAACATGAATTCAGACTTCTTACAAATCTGCATCCTTATGAAGTTATTTCTGCATCATTTTGACCTGTTTCTTGTGAATAAATCAGTTTATTTTGTGTTCACACAGCTGCAGTGAACTAGACACAGTGAACACTCCTCCAGATGATGTCATGACCCAGACAAGAAGGCGTTTAGTTCCTCTGGATATCTGGACTTCTACTACAAGGAGCAGAAACTGAAGGTTATTTCCTCCATGGAAATAAATGGCTCAGTCGATGGTTTCACTGGAGATAAGCCACTCCCCCTCTCCACCACGGATGAGGCGAATAACCACAAATGATCCAGCGATACTGAACTGTGTCTTCTAGAAGCTCCACAATGACCTCGAGTCAATTGATGGAAGTAAACCATGAATTCTAATAATCAATGAATATCTTCAATGTGAGCGGTCTCTCTCTGTCTCTTACATCTTAGCGTATTAAGTAACTGGGTTTTGGACTGTACCATTGAGCCACTTGGAGTTGTACTGGGCGGTGCGGAGCGGCGGCATTCCCCCCAGGCTGCGGTAGATGACGGGGTCGCGGCCGGAGAAGTCGATGACGGTGGCGGCGTACAGCTCGCCGCTCTCCGTCACCACCGCCGTGGAGTTGTGGCGAGGGTCGTAGGGGCAGCGCGCCACGCCGTTCAGCCGCTCCATCACGGAGCTGATGTTGCCCACCTGAGACGGGGGAGAAGAGGGAGGAAGGGTGACGTCTCCGGGGTGATTTTCACGTTTCTGACACAACGTACGCTCACAGACGCTTTACCTCTCGGGTCGTACACAGAGGCTGGAACGCGTTGGTTCCGCAGGTCATGACCTCCGTCTTGTTCACCAGCAGAACCCGGATGTAGTTCTGACATTCAACCTGCACAGAAAGATGAATATGAACGTATATATCTACATATATGAACGTATATCTACATATATGAATGTATATCTACATATATGAAGGTATATCTACATATATATGAACGTATATCTATATATATGAACGTATATCTACATATATATGAAGGTATATCTACATATATATGAAAGTATATCTATATATATGAAGGTATATCTACATATATATGAAAGTATATCTATATATATGAACGTATATCTATATATATGAAGGTATATCTACATATATATGAACGTATATCTACATATATGAACGTATTTATCTACATATATGAACGTATATCTACATATATGAATGTATATCTGTATATATGAACGTATATCTATATATATGAATGTATATCTACATATATGAACGTATCTATCTACATATATGAACATATATCTACATATATGAAAGTATTTATCTACATATATGAATGTATATCTGTATATATGAATGTATATCTATATATATGAACGTATATCTATACATATATGAACGTATATCTACATATATGAACGTATCTATCTACATATATGAACATATATCTACATATATGAAAGTATTTATCTACATATATGAATGTATATCTACATATATATGAACGTATATCTATATATATGAACGTATATCTACATATATATGAACGTATATCTACATATATATGAACGTATATTTATACATATATATGAACGTATATCTATATATATGAACGTATATCTACATATATGAACATATATCTATATATATGAACGTATATCTATATCTATGAACAAATATCTATATATATGAACAAATATCTATATATATGAACGTATATCTACATATATGAACATATATCTATATATTTATATTAACATGAATACTCTCTGCAGCGAAGAACCAAGAACGGCTCGTTGTCTGCAGCAGTAAGACTGCTGGACACAGATTCAGTTCAAAAAAGGAAAATGTGTTTCAACAAAGGAATGAAATAGATTTATGTCAGTGTGTGTGTGTGTGTGTGTGTGTGTGTGTGTGTGGGGAGGGGGGGGGGGGTATGGTGCTTTGTGTTGTGGCAAAGAAAAGGAGGTAACAGCAGCGATGCAGCTTTTCAAAGAGGATTGATTGCTGTTTGCATTAATGACATCACCCTCTGCATTATATCTGTATAGATATATATCTATATATATCTATATAGATATATATCTATATATATCTATATATATCTATATATATCTATATAGATATATATAGATATATATCTATATAGATATATATCTATATAGATCTATATCTATATATATCTATATAGATATATATAGATATATATCTATATATATAGATATATATAGATATATATCTATATAGATATATATCTATATAGATCTATATAGATATATATCTATATAGATATATATCTATATAGATCTATATAGATCTATATAGATATCCTCTTTGTAGGCACAGAGGGAGATAAAATAAATATAAAGGAAATAAAGACAGCTGATCAGACAGATTTAAAGAGGAAGTCTCTGACTCTCTCTCTCTCAGCTCTTCCTCCCATGATGTATATATATATATATATATATATATATATATATATATATATATATATATATATATACATATATATATATATATATGTACATGTGGTGCTGTGGTGGAGGTTACCTCTGTCTTTCCTTTGCTCTGACAGGACCTCCTGGTCTCCTCGTCCGGGGCCCATTCTGTCACCTAGGTAACAAAAACAAGAAGAATAGAATGAGAACAGAGGGATGACAAAGAGGTCTGGAGTCGTCCGAGTCCTTCGGTTACGCAACAGCTGACTGCTGCTCGTGCTGTAGGAGCGCTGCTGTTTGTTTATCGCGTAAACATGGAGACCAACAGCCTATCGGAGGGCAGCGGGGACGCCATTAGCATGTCAATGACTTCATCTCCTTCCTCTTTCTTCCTCTCTCGCTCAGAAAAGTTTGCAGCACCCCACCTCCTCCCCCTCCTCCCCCTCTCCCCCTCTCCCCCTACTCTTTTACTTCCACTGGCCAATTATAGTCCGGTTGATGGTTGTGTGTTGAGCTTAATTATGGATGCAGGCAGCAGCACTGCAATCTCACACACACACACACACACACACACACACACACACACACACACACACACACACACACACACACACACACACACACACACACTGCTTGGCCACCAGAGCAGCACTGGCTCTTGTTGAGAGGGTTTGAGAGACGTCGCTCTTCTTTGGCATGGACTGAATGTGTGTGTGTGTGTGTGTGTGTGTGTGTGTGTGTGTGTGTGTGTGTGTGTGTGTGTGTGTGTGTGTGCACGGTGCCAAAGGACGTCCTGCTGGGTGTCACAAAGTTTTACTCGTCTTCCTCTTCTCTGATCTCTCTGTCCAAGTAGGAAATGTCTCAAACTTTTTTTACATCGTTCCGTCTGTTTGTATTTATGTATTACCGTGGTGATGGTCGTCTAGATGTTCTGACTTACATTCAATGGGCCAGTGGGACAAAGTTGTGACCCAGCTTTCAGCGGAGCGCTCGCCAACTGAGGCCAACCGAGAGTCAACAGTAAACTGGGTCAGTAGTCCAGGAGCCAAATAGAGAACTCAAACAAATAGTGAACTTCAGGGGGAACCACTGAAACACTTTCACCATGTGGCTCGTCTGTGCAGGGTGGGCTGCATTCTCTCTAGTGTCCACCAGGGGGCGACTCCTCTGGTTGTATAGAAGTCTAGTCTAAAATGACTCTACTTCTCTCTTGATTTATTCCCTCAGTAAACATTGTAAACATGAGTTTATGGTCTCAATCTCTAGTTTACAGTCTTCTTCAATACAGCATGATGTTCATTTAGTACATTATGCTCCATTTAGAGTCAAACAGACCATAAAGCAGGGGATGATTTAGGGGCGGGGCTACACGCTGATTGACAAGTCTCTATCAGAGACGTATACGGCGTCTCTACATCACTCCTCCTCAGTCCAGATGTGGTCACTTCCTGTCCACTGGTTGCACAAAAACAATAACATGGCGACGACCAAAACGCCAAACTAGAGGCTTCAAAACGTCCACAAACCAACGAGCATTTTTCAGGAGTGAGTTTGTCTTTCATGTTCTTCGTGGGATCCTCACGCTGCTTCAGTTAAACTAAACAGCGTGACGACTCGGGGAAGGATTCCTCCGGGATAATATAGTTCTGCTCTTCAGCTCGTCGGTGCGGAGAATGAAGCTCTTTAGGACTTTAAAACAAAACCGTAGAAGCACATTTAATGAGAGCTTAAGAGAACGTGTTCGAGGCTTATAAATAGATCTCTTATTTCACAGATCACGGAGTATATCGACTGTGCTCGCAGGAGTGGAAGTTCATGATTTTGGATGATTAGCCTCTGCATACATTCATGCTAATGAGTGAAAAGCACCAGACTGAACAGAGCCATCCACAACCCCTAATGAGCTCGTCCAACATCTGCACGCCGTCCTGGGATTTCTGTTATCGCTTTACATTCGTGGACATTCACGAGCGATCGCTCACACCGCCTGAGGAGGACAACCGTCCACGTTTAAGATGACGTCTTTTAATTGTTTGAGACAAATTAAAGCTCCAGACTGATCAACACACTCGCTCGGTGGTCACGACCCGCCCGGCACGGAAAACGCCGACGGACGAAGTTCTCGACCAGCTGGTGAAGAAAGAGGAACGTTTAGCAGCTAGCTGCTGTCTAGCTAGCTCAGACGGGCTGTTCTCCTACAGCCTTCACAGATAC
>NW_027176448.1:0-47500 GCF_023349555.1 Cebidichthys violaceus
AGCCAGATATTATTTCGCTGAAATGTAAAAGTAAACACTGCTGTGGAAGTCCCTCCATTTCCTGCTGACTTCCTGTCACGGGGATTCACACACACACACACACACACACACACACACACACACACACACACACACACACACACACACACACACACACACACACAGAGTCTCTCTCTCTCTCTCTCTCTCTCTCTCTCTGTGTGTGTTTCCCAGCAAACACTTGGCCTGTCAGCACTAGTTGTCTACACTGACCTGTCATAACCACTACACAAACAGGTGGATCAGGGGTGAAGTGAGAGTCAAAGTCAAGTCACAGATAAGAGGAAATGTTTAACCCCAGGAGCGACTGAAAATGGTAAACCAGAAAGCCACGAGGTCTCAAATTAAACGCAGTCAAGAGTTTCTTTTTTTCGCAATAATCATAAACACACTTATAGTTTCATTCGGCGTCTCATTTCCCATCAGTGCCGTCCGCCTCGCGTAGACTGCGCAGCTTCTTCCCATTATAGAAATCCCCTCAGCCCTCTGCCAGCGTTAAGATTATTCACAGCTCCTCACGTTATAAGTCATTATCCTCCCGTATTCTTACCAGAAATCAACGCTTGCTGTAAATTCCACGAAGCTTGTCGAAAACAACTCCAAAAAAAAAAAAGAAGAGAAAAAGCCAAATCTGAAAGCGGTGAATGGTGTCGGCGCTGCTGTGCATGTTGGCGCAGGCTGCACACGATGACAGCTGCAGGAACTTAATGTGACATTTTATGCTGTAAAGTTAGCAGATATCCATGCAGAGGACAAGAACTGTTCCTGGGAGAACATCTCGTTGTTAAACAAAGAGGAATATATAACAACCTGTAGCAGGGCTATACTTCCTGCTCTACTGATAATCTTCAATAAAACCTCTTCTACTGTTTCTCTGAATCACAGACTGTAAATAAGAAGCGGACGTGACGTCGCCCGTTGGTTTGTGGATTACGGTTTTGAAGCCTCGAGTTCAGCATTTATGACCGTCGCCATCTTGGTTTCTTGCAACCAGAAGTGACTCGAGAGGGCGGAGCTAAGTTCAACCGAACGCTGAATAAGGCATTTTTTTAGGCGACCAAAATGTTACAATGAACTTCCATGGAGTGAAAACACTCTATGAAAAGTTGTAATATTAAAAGACGGACAAAAGTCAGACCGGACAACGCCGTGGTAGAGACCTGTCAATCGCGGTGTAGTCCCGCCCCTAAATCATCCCCTGCTTTATGGTGTGTTTGACTCTAAATGGAGCATAATGTACTAAATGAACATCATGCTGTATTGAAGAAGACTGTAAACTAGAGATTGAGACCATAAACTCATGTTTACAATGTTTACTGAGGGAATAAATCAAGAGAGAAGTAGAGTCATTTTAGACTAGACTTCTATACAATCAGTATTCATTCATTAGGGCCCGAGCACCGACGTAGTCGGAGCGGAGGGCCTATTTTTCACCTAGTGGTGAAAATTCCAGTATTATTGGGGTGTCCAGCTGCGGCATGACATTTTGGCTCGATAGCGCCCCCTACAGAGTAGCCCCAACTTTGGGTTTCACCTAGCTGTATGAAATTTGGTAGGTATGTGGAACGTGATGGGACGCACAAAAAAGTCAAAAGGAGGTATATCCTAAACCAAACAGGAAGTCGGCCATTTTGAATTTTATGACGTTTTTGGACCGTTTCAAGGCGCCGTACTTTAACGAACTCCTCCTAGAGATTAAACCCGATTGCCTTCAGATTTGGTCAGTATGCTCTTGAGACCTTGGCAGTGAAACGATACTCAAAGATCAAAAAGTTATCGAACTATGTGTCCGTGGCGTGGCGGCAAAAAAACACCATTCGCCATGAAACAGGAAGTTGTTGTAACTCGGCTGTACATTGCCTAATCTGCTCCAAATTTCTCAGATGTCATAACATCCTGACCCTGAACACATGTATATGACAATTTATAATCATAGTAATAGCGCCACCTAGTGGCAACTGGAAGTTGTAAGTTTTGTACTTTGACATCCTGCTCTTCACAGATTATTCCGATCCCTCTAAAGTTTTGTCAGAAAAGCCTTAAGATGTTGATAATGCTTCATTGTGAAGATTGTAAGAAGTTGTCGAAGGGCGGCGACGTGGCGGCTCGGCGAACTTCGATCCTTCGCCATGAACGAATAGACTGATGTAACTCGACTCCGCATCATCAGATCTTTACCAGATTTCACATGTTTGATTAAACTCCAGGCCTGAAGACGTCTGCAGGCCAATTTTGAATCATAGTCATAGCGCCACCTACTGGCAACAGTAAGTTAAAGTCTTTATACTTTGGCTTGTTTCTCTTAGTTGGAAAATCAGATCAACATCAAATTAGTTCCACACAAATGTAAGAAGTTCATAATGCCAGTTCTCTAAGCTTTTGACGTTTCGTCGAACGCCGTTGCCGTGGTAACGCAGTCTTCGCCGTGAAAAATGATGGTCATTTGGAGAGGTTAAAAAAGCTCGAAACACAAGCAAACTTGACACACAGATCACAAGGCCAAAATGTAGTTATATAATATGATTTTATTCAATCAGAGTGTTAAATCGGCTCAATAGCGCCCCCTACAAAATTTCGACGAAGCAGCCCTCGCAGTACGTTTCACATAGATTAACAAAATTTGGTAGGCACATGTATCACATGTGGACTTAAATAAAAGTCTCTTGGGGCCATGCCCTAAACCCAACCGGAAGTCAGCCATTTTGAATTTAGTCTGAATTTCTAGTGTCGTTTTTGCAATTTCCAGGTGCTCTACTTTAACGAACTCCTCCTAGGGAATTAATCAGATCAACTTAGAATTTGGTCAGAACAATCTAAAGACCTTTGTGTTTAAAAGTTACTCAAAGCTTGTTGTTTCGTGAAATGCCGTTGCCGTGGCGACGCATTCCTCGCCATGAAAAACAAAGGTCTTTTTGAGGGGCTAAAAATACTCAAAACAAAATCAAACTTGTCACACACATTTAAAATCCTGAATGTAGTTATCTGATGTGATTTTAATGCTTCAGAGTGTCAACTCGGCTCGATAGCGCCCCCTACAATATTTCGACGATGCAGCCCTCGCAGTACGTTTCACCTAGATGTATAACATTTGGTAAGCAGGTGTATCACATGTAGACTTAAATAAAAGTCGTAGGGGTCCATGCTCTAAACCCAACTGGAAGTCAGCCATTTTTAATTTTGTATGAATTTCTCGTGTATTTTTCCCATTTCCAGGTGCTGCACTACAAACTCCTCCTAGGTAATTAATCAGATCAGCTTAGAATTTGGTCAGAACAATCTAAAGACCTTTGTGATTAAAAGTTACTAAAAGCTTTAGAATTCTTCGAACATGGACTTGGTGTAGCGCCCATTTTACATAGTTCGCCATCATCCATCAAGATGTTGTAACTCTACTGTACTTTGTCAAAACTGTCCCAAAGTTGACATGCTTGATTACTGTCATGATTTTAGGACATCTGCACGCTAATATTGACTCATAGTCATAGCGCCACCTACTGGCAACCACGGACGTAAGCAGGATTCCATAATTACAGCGGCCCGAACACTGAACTTAATGCTTCATGGTCACACCATGAGAAAAAGACTTCTCTGATCTAAATATGTGCAAACTAAGATGCTTGGAGAGCAAAAGTTAGACAACAGTGGTTCTCAAACCATGTCAGTGGGCATTAATATAAATGATCTGTCCAGAGCTTCTACATGAGACTCGGGTTAAATGTTATAATGAATGCTCACACTACAATCTAAAGTTACAGAAGAGCTTAAAATGAAAACAGTGTTAAATTGAAGTGTTCAAGTAAAAGCAAATGACACTGCTGTTCTGTTAACTTTCATGTAAGTCCAAATACAATCAACAGGACACTGCAGGGAGTTGAACCCCATCCCAGTAAACTGACAGTTTGTTATGTTTCAAACATTGAAGCGCATTCACGCACATTCATTTTCTTAATGATCTTAACAGGCTTACAGCTATGATTGTATTGGAGGTACACTTAAAACATTTGAGACTTAAGACCTGGCTACGCTGCTGGTCGACACAGGAAAAATCATCTAACTCGTGCACGCAGTGTATGACGGTCACAGAAATGCATGGCCGCGCCAACCAGAGTCCTGCCGGTACCCTCGACGTGCGTGAAGTTGCGAGGGCCCGATCAATGCTGCTTGCAGCTTTAATTTCTTTTAATTTCTTTAAAGGGCAATCAGTTTTCTTTATGGTCTGTATAATATTTTACTACATAAAATATTGGTTGAATTTACAATAATTTTTCAGAAAATTATAGAAGAAAACCTTACTAAAAAACAGTAATCCTCTGCAATATTAAGCCAGATTTACAGGTAATTTAATTGTTTTTATAGGTGTAAATTTCCTTCATTAAAAAGTGAAAAAGCCCCAAAAAATGGAAAATTACTGTAATTGTATGGGACAGTTATTTAAAGGTAATTTATTGATGCCCCAGCTTCTGGAATATTACAGTTCTTTTCAAAATTTGCAGGAACTTAGGCAACAACTCAGGCTTAGCCTAACAGTTAGCCTAACAGTTAGCCGGCCCCGGACCAGGCTAGTTCCTGGACCAGGAGTCTGTATCCCTGGAAAAAAACACTGTGAGATAATAACAAACAAAAGTATTTCTCACTACAACAGGAGAGGTGTAGCTGCGTGATATGCTTTGAATTATGATCGGATCAGAGCGGATATGAAATATTCATTTGCGGTCTCACGCGGGGACGGCGTGCCGTTAAAAAGGCATTGATTTGACAAGCCAAAACAAACGCTGATGAGGCCCGATAATCAATGGCGGCGCCGAATGACAGCGTGCGGTGGCCCTGGGCTCCGAGCGATTGGATGGGGCCCCTCACTGTGAATAATGAATGAGGAGATTCCTGATTGATCGGCCGAGGTTGTCTCTCTTTCAGGCACTCAGCTGGCATTTCAATGGAGGGCCTCCAGCACCGGAGACGCCGGCCGCCCTGCAGGACCGGTCGCGTCCCGACGAGATCAAGAACTGATACGGTCCGTTTACAAGTAAAAAAAATGAATTCTTTAAGCATATAAATAAAAAAAACTTGGTGCAGAATATTTACTGTCAGTAAAGGAAGGAGACGAGACGAGAGGACTACCAGTAGGACTGAAACCGGTGAGGAGACCTTAAGAGTTCGTCCTTGACTAGAACATGTCTGGACTGTTTGTCTGGTACCCAAGGGTGTATACACACACACACACACACACACACACACACACACACACACACACACACACACACACACACACACACACACACACACACACACACACACACACACACACACACACACACACACACACAGGTGACAGCAGCGGTGGGGTGCGTTGCGTTTTGTCATTTGCCTGGCTTCCCTCACACCAGTGCTGAATGTCAACTCTCTTTTCTCTTTTGTACTTGGTGGTGGAGGAGGTGTGTGTGTGTGTGTGTGTGTGTGTGTGTGTGTGGGGGGGGGGGAACAAAAAAACACCAAACAACAAAAAAGGTCCCCAACAATGCCGATATCTCCGCGGCATCTACTGCCGCTGTCTCCTTCTCCTCACCCTCCTCTTCCTCTCTCCCTCTTCCTTTGTGCTCCCCCCCCCCCCCCCTCCCACCACCACCACCACCACATTCACACTCTCTCCTAGAATATCACTTAGCTCTGCCCTTGAATCCTCCTCCGTAAGTGCACACACTCTGAAAAGACTTGAAGAAAGAAAGCGGGGTGGGATGTCGCCACAGCAATGACGCGCACGCACACACACACACACACACACACACACACACACACACACCGTACTGTATTGTTGTCTCAAGGTAACAGCAGTCTTTTTCATGTCATGTCCGCCGCACGCCGCTGCGGTCGTAATGAAGACGCGCTAACAGCGCTACACACTCGACACTGTCCGCCGCTAACTTGTCCCTCGCTTGTCCATCTCTCTCTCTCTCTCTCTCTCTCTCTCTCTCTCTCTCTCTCTGTGTGAACTCTGAGTTTCTCTCCCAGTGTGAGTATTTATTGCGATGATTATGCAAAATGGAAAAAAATGTGCATCGATCAGGTCCAGCCAATAAGAAACCCTTCTAAGAGATGATTAGCCTTCAACTAATTAGCCAATTCATCATCGTTTTTTCTTTTTTCTTTTCTTCCCAGCATAAAGACATCCCATCATCACACCTCTCGCTCTCTCTCATGTTTATTTCTTTGTGTCTCAATCATTTTTTCATCAAAATATTCTTCATATTCTCCTCCCCTGCTCGTCCTGACGCCGTCCCCCTACTCTTCTCCACAGCATCGCTGCATATCAATGCAGGTGGAGAGAGTTATTGATCCACCAAAGGAGAAAAGCGGGTCTACCACGTAGCCATGAGCATACTGCTGTCTGCGTCTACAGACTCACATTTAAAATTGTCTTTGTAAGTTTTGTAACTTCCCCCTCTTCATCTATTTCTCCATATGTTAAGATTAATCTGCTCCTTTTCCGTCTCAAAGAGTCGCTTTGGATAGACGCCAAAACCACAGCTCCCCATAGGAGTCCTCATGCACAAGCAGAGTCACGCCTCTTTCAGGTTCACCACTTCATTTCGAAAAAAAAAATATGTTCGGTAGTCGACAGCGAGAGACAAATAATTATTAGAAATGTGCTATGAATTACACGTGATGTTTGTCAATTTAAAAGATAATTTGGCACGTCAAGAAAGTTGCATTTTGTCGTTATAAGAATGTGAAAATACGTGAATAGAAAGACGACTAAGTCACGTCTCTTTCTTTAAAGCTACGATGTCTGTGTGTTTGGTACCAGGATGTTCTCACAACAACAACAAGTCGAGCTCGTTCTTTCTCTTCCCGGCTGATAAAAAGAGTCGCTGGATAAAAACACATCCGGTACAATAACGTTACATTGGGAACATAGCTAAGTTAGCTAGCCGGAAAGCAAGCTAAGTTAACTGGCTGGCAAGCTAAGTTAGCGAGCTGAAAGCAAGCTAAGTTAGCTGGCTGGTAAGCTAAGTTAGCAAGCTGAAAGCAAGCTAAGTTAGCTGGCTGGCAAGCTAAGTTAGCTAGCTGGCAAGCAAGCTAAGTTAGCTGGTTGGCAAGCTAAGTTAGCTAGCTGGCAAGCAAGCTAAGTTAGCTGGTTGGCAGGCAAGCTAAGCTAACGGCCATGTTGGTGACGTACATTGTTCAAGACAAGAGAAGTAGTTCACTGAAGGATTTTAAACAAAACTAAAAGATAATACGAGAAACTGACAAACATCACATCTGTAATTTAAAGCAGATATTTGTCTCTCGCTGTTGACTGACGTTTGTGTGTTTTTTTCCAGAATAAGGTCTCATGGGGACACCAGAAGGGGCGGGACTTGTCCTCTCTATTTCAGATCATGAGCCTGGAGGTAAACCTATAATCACTGTCTCACAGGTGAGCATCGCTGTGTCACCTGCGAGACAGTGTGTCGCCCCCCCGGTCCGTCACACACTCAGCAGTTAATAACAACCTCTGGCAACCCAGTTTCCTCCTCTCTGCTCCCAGAAGAAGCGGCCTCGTCCCTGGACTCCGGCCAACCAAATCCTCCCTCTGTGAACTCCTGGAAAAAGAAAAAAAACAACCCGAAACAGTCTAACGCTGTAAGAAAGAGAAGAAGAGAGAGCGACGGAGGGTGAGAATAGCTAATACCAATGTTTGCTCCTCTCAATTACAGTTTGAAATGGAAATCAATGTAGCAGAGGGAGCGAGCGGAGCCCTTAACGTCGGGGTGATAATCACATTAAGACGGGGCTTAAATCAACAGCAGACCTCGGCCTCTGGAGGGGAAGAACAACACAGATCTCTCTCTCTCTCTCTCTAGTAATCTATCCATCACTCTCGTACGACGGTCGTCTCCAGCTCCCAAACCGCTGTCTGGTTGCCGGGATACCACCCATAGGTTTCACCGTGGTAACATCTGGAATAAAGGTGGGTGGGCACGGTGCCAGGACGGGCCTGGAGTTTCACTGAGGCCATAAAAGCAACATAAATAAATCTTTGTTCAACTCTGCTCTTCCCAGCACGATGCTGCGCGCACACACACACACGCACACGCGCGCACACACACACGCACACACACACACACACACACACGCACACGCGCGCACACACACACGCACACACACACACGCACACACACACCTCAGCCAATTTAATCCAAGTTCACTGTTCCTCAGCTCCAGACAGACAGACTGTGAAGGGGCTTTTGTTGTTCTGCTCTTATTGTAACTTTAGGGGAGACACTTCAGGCAAAAAATGTGATTTTACTTCCATAACACATGTAGATTTTACTACTTTGTTTGTTTACGTCAGTAGATTTCTACTAAATCCACCAGAAGTCACCTTTACATAACGCCTCATTTGCATATTTAAACATCACATTTCATAGAACTTGTAACAGAATAGCTGCTGGTGTTGCTGTGAGTGATGAAGTGGTGAAGTTTGATGGTGATATCTACTAGTTCATGTTGTGACCCTCTTCACCTGGAGACTCTTCTAAATGTCTGGACTTTAACTAAACGTCTCTTTAAAGGAGCTTTTCTATCAATGGAGTTTTTCTCACACTCTGATCCAGAAATCTCCACTTCAGTAGTTCTGACATCCACCAAACTTCACACCTTCATTCCTCTCTGTGTGCTGAAGCTTTCTACTGAGGGCTTTGTCCACACACCACTCACACACTCATCTATACATGTATTAATAAAGACATGGAGGAAATAGATTATTGTATGTCTGATGACAGTACTTCCTGATCTATGCAGTGATATAAAGACATATCTATAAACTCCCTCTGTAAAAACCTTTGACTCTAATATGTCAACAAGATGAAACAATCATTTAGAACCTGACTTTATCCAATGTTCACATTTCGGTTCTTGACATTAAGCTAACTAGCGCATATTTAATAAGATAATTCCTTGGTTGCATATTAAAACGTGTATTACTAAAACATCTTAAAGTGAGTAATCAGCTGGTAGTTATGTTCACCTGTACTTTCTCCCCTTAAACAGACAACTCTGAGCTCAATCTGTATTTTTGGTTGCACATTCTGTATGAAGTCACAGCAGGCTCTGTCTATGTGTGAGATCTGGAAAATAAAAATAAATCATTTTCTGGAGAAGCGGTGAGGTTGTTTTCCCCCTCGCCTGCTCCTGGTATTTTGGTGACTCTCCAAACACCCATGAGTGGGAGGAGGAGGAGGAGGAGGAGGAGGAGGAGGAGGAGGAGGAGGAGTGAAGAGGGGGGGGAGTGTCACTGAAGCATCGCCACATTGTGGTGTCATGATTCGCTCTGCCGGTTCACTGCAGGTCAAAAGAGCGGCGAAATCTCACGAGTCTTGTCTGTTAGAATCTCATTACACAGTTTTATTTTGATTAAGGCGCAATAATTTCCAAACGAGGCAGAGCATTATCAACATCCCTCCTCCTCCTCCTCCTCCTCCTCCGCAGCTTGTAATGAAGCGGTGATGAGCCATCTGAAGGTGGCAGCTACTGTATGTGTTTAATCAGCACTCTCATTTAGAGTCACGAGCACTGTCACACTGTGATTATCCAGATCCAGATCCACCGGATACTCCGATTAAGTCCTACACAACTAGCACCAGCGAGGTCGCAAAGTGGCCCCGGGAGCTCCGGTGTTTGGATATCTATGAAGAGAAATTGAGGATCCGACAGTAATGGCGCACAGAGCAGGTGCTGCTGATGCACAGGTAGAGATGGATTCCTGCTTGGTTCAACAATAAAAGCCTTTATTATCGTGTCGAAGCGATTAAAACAAAATATTTGGCTTACTTTTGGCGGGTAAAGACACAAATAACCGCTCCTTTGTACTGATACCATTGACCCTTTTTTAAGCCCCGCCCCTCCGCTGCTACTCCGTCAAGCTGTCAGAGATGCGTCACCACGGAGCCCACACTGTCACTAACTGCACTTCCTGAAGAAGAGTGATCACAGAGTGAGCCAACACATCACCTGTTTCCTCTTTACTCACTGTTACAATCATTACAATACATTCAGTGTACCTTGAGTAGCTAGCGTAGCATAGAAGAGCTAATGCTAGTTAATGACGCACTAACTGCTAATGTTAGCGTTTTAGTAACGTACAGTATATCTCCGTCCAACCATGCAAAGAACTCCTCATACTAAATGCATACAGACTTTTTCAAGATAAACTTCCGTCTTCACAGGAAGCCACGAATTACAACGCATCATTTTTTTCGTAGGTATTGCTAAAAAACAAACAAAACAAAAAAAACACAAGTAGCTCCAAATCCACCAAACCAGCCTGAAGCTACAGCACATCTGAAGCCATGAGTGGGAGTCAGAGCTGTACGATGCTGCCCTATGATTGGCCAGTCTGCGCTTGAGGGGGGGGGGGCGGGGCTTAGCGAAGGGTCGACTACCGGGCGCACACAGCTGTGCCCATTAAAAGGTAAATGCACTTCATTTGTTCCATAATGCAGCGGTTGAATTGCATTTCATGCTGGTAATTAAAGAAAACATTTCCCCTCTAGTTCCATGTTGCCCTCATATAAACATTTATTACCATTTATACACGAGAAGTCTTCTGAAAATGTACAAGACGTTGCCTTTGACACATCTCAGACGGCTCCGGTAACGGTCTGAACCAACGGTAATCTCTTCTCCACCTGCTATGACTCTGACATGGAACCTCTCCCTCCTCCTCCCTCCGTGTCTCTAATTAATGTCGTCACCATCCCAACCTCCCTGTGCCCATCCAGTGTAGTGGAACACAATACCCTGACGCTGGAAGGTAGAAAACACACACACACACACACACACACACACACACACACACACACACACAGGTCCCCCTCCTGTGCACATCCTCTATGCTTGGAGGGTGAAGATATGCAAAGCGCCACTATCATCAAAACAAAAACTGCAGGGGAATATAGGGCAATTGAGTGAATTAAAATGCATCCCTGGAGACATTCCTTTCTTTCTCTCCTCCTCGCTCCCTTCCTCTCATTCCAGCAGAGAGAAGGCTCCTCTTTTGCAATCTAGTTCAAAATCACACGTCCTTGTTTCTGGACCAGATGCCGGTCCGAGTCGCGGCGACGTGGAACACGCATCTGTGACTATTTACACATGTGAAGGATTGAAAACAGCGAAAAGGTTAAATGTGTCAAACGTAGAGCAGGCGCTCTTTCTTTCCTTTCCTTTCTGTTTTTCCACAGTCTTGCTGACGAACACTTCGTTTCAGGGCCAAGAGTTCAGTCCGACCACAGTTCAGCCAAACGTGTGCGTGCAATAATAATACAAAGAAATAATAATAAGATATAAAGACGTAAGATGCAACATGCAAATGACTTTCGTTGCAACAAGAAGCAATAATTCTGTGCAACTTTTATTGATATGGAATATGAAGATAGGAGCCTCTCGCATATCTGTACTGAAAGTAACAGAAACATGTTTACTCCTTGATCGACGGCATCTTACTACCGTTTAAACAAACAGTAGTACAATGTCCCCAAAGACTGAATATAGTACCATAAGAAAAACTCACTTTTGACGGATATTAATAAGCGTCTTCAGATTTGTGCTGAGGCAGGTCAGAGGACACTTCCATCGTTTGGCACGGTTAACATGTTACCGGTTAACTGGACTAGTTAGTGCCGGTCGTACTGGCACTAGATGCCTTGGTGGTAAACACCACTGGTCAGTACCGGCTTCCTCTCTTTGCATAAACATACACAAAAAATATATATAAATATACTTCAAAATGTGGACAAAAATGTGGTCTTTTGTGTCTCCAGGAACACTTTTCAATATTGCTTCTGCTGAGAGTCAGTGGACGAGGTGAAGCCGGCAGAGAATACCGGCAACGGTAGACGGCGGCATTGCCGTCCAAAGTTAAAATATTTAAACTTCTCTGCCGGAATTTACAACCGAAACCTTTTAAATAAAATATCAGGAGAACGCTGCGTCTTATAGCTACGTGCATTACGAGAATAATTCAATTAGATAGCGGACGCATTTTAAACATATTTAAATAAATTGTTCCCATCACCAGAGCAACACATCATCATGTGCCGGCCAGGAGGCGATGCCCGTCTGTGAATTAGCAACATTAGCGCTAGCATCAGAGTGATTTTGTGAATTTAAAAACTATATGTTAGCTGGATATCAGCACCTCCGCTCAGGTGATGGGCGGGGGAGGGGAGGGGACAGTGAGAGGTGTCCAGACAGACGCTGGTCAATAAATCAATGAAGAGGTCGCGCAGGCAGGCGGTCCGAGAGCAGCTATTGAGAGCCGCTCTTCATCCGATTGGCGAGATAACAAACCGTGAATGAAAGGGAAACTCCACGCTTCCTTTCTGTTCCCACCTGCCTGTCCCCGAACCTCTTCACCCACTACAGCGTCCTCTGCACTGTCTGTATACCGTATGAAAAACACTCTTCAGTGTGTGTGTGTGTGTGTGTGTGTGTGTGTGTGTGTGTGTGTGTGTGTGTTTCACAGAGTTGTTTTGAAGTAAATCGCTACAGTTCAGATATAACGGCGCCTTGATTCGTCTTCACTTTGGGAGAAAGCGCGGCAAAAAAAAAACCTCCCGCATGTTGTGCTTTAATCCATACTGCTTAATCTTTGTGTGGAATAAAAAAAGAAGAGAAAGGGGGCTCCGCTTATCACGTCTCCTGCATGTAAGTCTGTTTTTATCTCTACCTCAGACACACACACACACACACACACACACACACACACAAAGGCAAACACTGCGTGTAATTACCTCGGTACAACGCCGCTACAAAATACGCCAGACAGTGTTTGCATCAGCGTGTATGTGTTTAGGGTTTTGTAATTAGCAGAATACATTTAAATACATTTTGGCTGAAACACTCCTGGGAGAGTTCCTGTTTTGCCGTGTCTGCCTCTCTCCCTTTATCCTCCCTCTCTCTCCCTTCATCCTCCCTCTCTCTCCCTTTATCCTCTCGCCGCCTGCAGTACTCCCTGTTTTTTTTTTTTTTTATTCTTCCAGATTTACCAATCAGACTCTTCCCTTCATGCGCTTGCTGTTTTGTTCTCTGCTCTTTTATGTGGCACCTCACCAGAAACGCCCCCCCCCCAATCAATGCACCTATTGACCCCCCCCCCCCGCAGTGTAGTTCGCATAATGGTAGACCAGGTCTGGGCCGGATCTCAGACCACCACAATCACAGGACAGGAACTTGGACATAAAACGATTTTCGATCTCGTTCGTTGTCCCTCGGTGAGATCTGAAACCTCTCTCTGTGACGTCCGTCGTCACATCTTGTTTTGAAAAGCCAATCAATAATCACACAAATTCATTTACATATGGCTGGACACGCTCGTCTCGTGAGGACTTCCATCCGACCTCCCCGTCGAGCCGCTTCCCGCTCATCAAACCGCTCTTAATTATTCAGCAGGCAGCCCGGTGTCTTTCATCTCGCTGTTAATTGCCGCGGTCGACTTCTCGCCGGGACCGCTGTGTCCAATGAGAGCGTCCGCTCGCGCCGCGCTGTACCACCGGAAGACGCGGGATGTGGAGCAGTTATGTGTGTGTGTGTGTGTGTGTGAGTGAGAGAGCGAGTGATTGAGGTGTAGGTATATAGAAAGGTTAAATTGAAAAACGCGAGCGATTAAACATCACAGCTTAAATGTTTACAGCTATAATCAGAGACACAGTACTGCAGTCATACAGTCGCTGGATTCGGATATTTTGTGGGTCAAAAGTGGTGAGAACCTGAAAGACTCTTATTCACCACTACAGACACAATGAACAATACGGTACTCTTAGAAACGCAGACTGTTGTTAACTACAAACGAGTGGACGCAGCTCTGGAGACGGATGGCTGGCTAGTTAGCTCGTTAGCTACTTAGCTCGTCCTTCTTCAGAATGGCGCGGAGTGAGGCGGAGGGACCCCGAGACCCAGCGCTGCCACCGGCCACCGGCCACCGGCCTCACCCTTTTCCTGTAACCAGTGTAGCATTAAAGCGCGGTGGAATTAGCAAGCTAGCTAACTAGCAAACTGTCCGCTAGCTTGCTAATCCCACCGCGCTCTAATGCTACACTGGTTACAGAAAAATGAGCCAAACTAAAAGTCGCCACGGAACGTTTCTACTCCACTGCTGGTTTTAGTCTCGGACTAAATATAAATCCAGAATCAGTTTGGCTACGTTTGATGTTTTTTGTAGGCGTGATGTTATTGATACAGATCAACACGCCAAGCCTGATGTTGATCGCAGGCTCTTCCACTCAGGCATCCAGCTCTTTAATCTAGTCACACCTGTTCATCCCTACTCATATGCACAGATATACTTTGTTTGTACTCAACCTAAAGTACCCAGGATGTGAGGCCAGTTCAATAAAAAGCTTTATTTAGAGCAGTTCTTGACTAAAAGCCAAGGCTCCTATCTGTCATATCTGGATAAAAGATTCAACAAACAACCAGCGAAGAGGCTGAAAGTCAGTTAACTTTGGGGAGGAAAAAATAAAAACGCGGCTGGTATTGTAGTTAGCAGATAAATTGCAGTTAGCCAGACACTCAGCTCCATAATCAGTAGACAGACTTACTGGCGCGTAAGCTCACAGAGCAGAGAGTGGGAGTGATGGGGTGAAAAGTGATGGATAAAGAGGGAGAAATGGCGGGGAGCCTTGGCCACAAGAGCAGAGATGAATGGGTCATACGTTTCGCTCTAAGATATACAGTTTGAAGGGAGACAGATATATGAAACATGACTGCCTTGGAGGGGGACACGCACAGAGGAAAACAGAGACAAGGACGGATGAAGACCCGGCTCGGCTATGTGGTTGATTTGAGAAGGACAGAAAGACGTCAAGTGAAAGTAGAGAGAGAGGGGGGGGGGTGATAGAAGAAGAAATGTAGAAAGTTACCATGGTGAAGGAACCATGACGAGAATCTATCATGTTTTCCCAGACAGCCCACTTTAGCCCTGAGACAGTACATTCTGACCGGACCTTTGCACACACACACAAACACACACACACACTACAACATACATCAGTGGGCTGGAAACGGGGCGCGTGATAAATTCTGAACACAAAACATTTTGTCCAAAAGATTTAACATCTAATTCAGGTCTGACAGCTCCCTCCATCTTCACTGCCGGGACGGTTACATTGATCTCCACGCCACGCACAGGCGGCCTTGGACTCCTCAAACACACACACACACACACACACACACACACACACACATTTGCTCACAGAGAGAACAGAGACTACGCAGACCAAGAACAGGTCCACACAACCTCTTTGATGCAGAGTAAGAAGAAGCTTTCCAGGCTGCAGACACACTACTCTGTTTTAAAACAAAACAAATCTTCATCCTGACGAGTTTTCAGGAATAATCTCCATCCAGAATTGGCGCAAAGCGTTTGAATTTTAGCTTGCTTTCCACGCATGCAGGCGGTAATAACCACAGACTGTACATCACTGGTTTGTGGTCTGCCGTTGTGAAGCCTCGAGTTCAGCGCTTTGGCCGTCGCCATCTTGGCTTTTTGACCACATCTGGACTGAGGAGGAGTGACGTAGAGACGCCGTATACGTCTCTGGTAGAGACCTGTCAATCACTGTGTAGCCCCGCCCCCTAAATCATCCCCTGCTTTCTGGTGTGTTTGACTCTAAATGGAGCATAATGTACTAAATGAACATCATGCTGTATTGAAGAAGACTGTAAACTAGAGATTGAGACCATAAACTCATGTTTACAATGTTTACTGAGGGAATAAATCAAGAGAGAAGTAGAGTCATTTTAGACTAGACTTCTATACAACCAGAGGAGTCGCCCCCTGATGGACACTAGAGAGAATGCAGCTTTTAAGGGACTTTTCAGAATCGGAGGTTACCGTTTGTTAGAAGTATTACAAAATGCAGAATTTAAGCGGCCAACAGCTGCTAGCATAAACAACAAGGTCAGCAACAGGTTGTAAAACGTTGGTGTAGTGTGTTTTAAAACTAAAAAGTGCGGTGTGTCATACGTAAAGTGGCCAAATTACTTTCTCAGTGGGCTTAATATCCCCTCCCCTCTGTTTCCTTTCCTCGCTCCTTCGACCCTTCCTTCTGCTCCCTGGGGAGTCTTCAGGTCTCCTCTGCCGGGAAGACCATTTGGAAGAGATGCTCCAAGTAATCAATGTATCGTGTCTGTGTGTTTGCTTTGACATCCGTTTGTGCCTAAATAACCTGTCCAGGGACTACGGAAGGAAAATTAGCTCTCTAGCTAATTGTCCCTGCTAAACACATGATAAATAGAAGCAAACAAAAGTCTTTGCAGCATTGTTGACAGGTCAATAAGAAAGCTTTGCATGTGCACTAACAGCGCAAACACACACACACACACACACACACACACACTCACACACAGAGTCACAGTTAATGTGAAGCAGCTGTGTACGGCTGCAGGAGATGTGTGTTTACTGTCCGGAGTCCTTGGTGCGAGGAGCCAAAAAACATGAACTCTGACCTCTGATTCCATCAGAGAGGACAGACGGAGAGTCGCAGGCAGCGAGGATGACGAGGAGCGGAATCGGTCGTCGCTGCGATCCTTCAAGCTAATGGATTGCAACGGGTTAGATTATGAGTTGGCTGGACGCCCTGCAGCCAGTTCAGCTGCAGCCTCGGGAGGGTTTTCACTGGGAGGACGCTGCCTGGACTCCTCGCTCTGGGACGACGGCCCGGCGGTGCAGAGGCCAGGGCAAACACTGACAGCATCAACCCATCACCGGGTGTGCACAGGACCGAGTCAACTCGTGTGTGTGTGTGTGTGTGTGTGTGTGTGTGTAGATGCAATGTTTGCAGGGAAGAAAAAAAATCCAGCACGGAGCCTCAAATTGTTCGGTACCAAACTAGAACTGCTGTGATTCTTAGCCTTCAAAACCTCGGGTCTTTTTGGGAGCAGAACTCTCTCTTCATGCAGATTATGGTGGGTTTTTGATCTGGTACAAAATATATTGGTGCCAGTGAAGACCTCCGGTACCAGGAGTCATTATCAGCACTAGTACACAAACATTTAAAAACCATGCCCTATAGGGAGAGGAGTACAATCAATGCAAGCACGTGTGTGTGTGTGTGTGTGTGTGTGTGTGTGTGTGCAGACCTACACAAACATACACACCCTCCCCTCCGCAGGTCTTGGGGGACCATGTCAGGACACATTAGTGACAGCACCCCACACCCAACTCAAGCAAGGCAACGCCAGCCCAATTTGTTTCCCTAATAGCTGGAATATTATTCACTCAGTCACTCGTTCACCAGCGCGCGCACACACACACACACACACACACACACACACACACACACACACACACACACACACACACACACACACACACACACACACACTGGCCTTATCATTATACCAGCATACCCTTGAGCGGGCTTCAAGTGCATGTGTTGGGGGTGCAGAGAGAGCCCGGTTGATATTAGGAGAGAGGTCACATTGTGCTGTAAACACGCTTTGTCTGCTTATTCATTTATTTACTACGCTCTCCCTTCACACCACTCGGCTTGTCAGCAATAGGGGACCGGAGGAGGGGGGGGGGGGGGGGGTACTGTGTTTGTGTGTCTGCAGTTTGGAAACACTTTGGGTGATGGAGACCTCAAGAACTACTTCATTCCTCCGGTAATAATACTCATTATGAGAGTCTTTGTTTGAATACCAGTTTGAGTTTTGTAGATATGTGGTTATCCTGCACCCCGCCCCCCCCCCACATGTCCCTGTGTTGACTGTAGCAGCCTTGTCCCGGTATCGACCCCCCCACCCCACCCCCCCTGCTGTTTAATATTCATAAAGTCTATTTCAGCAGCTTCAGCGGCGCTCCCGCCCTCCTCCTCTCTAAATCCATTCTCATTGATCACCATTGGCTTTTCCCGAACGCACATCGATCCCGTTTGTGCTCAAGGTCCCCCTCGAAACGCACTCGCCTCACAATTCACTTACAAATGAAGTCGCCCCCCCCCCTCGGCGTATTCTTCAAAGAGATTATTTTTGATCTTTCTACCATTGTGCAATTACTGTTCTCGCTGAAAACCAATAAAAGTTGATGTTTTTTTGCGATGGAGTCCGCGCCGCTATATGAGATGTGTCACTCTGTTGATATTAGTTTCGCCATCGGAAGTCAGAGATGAAGTTGTCCGGGATGGCAGGAGGTAATATGACTTATTTTACCATCTATTTATCTGAAGGAAGAACAAACAGGCGTCTGATCTGAATATCCTCACTGGTACTCATCAGCTCTGGGGTTAAACGTCTTCAATGTTCCGTCCGTGCAGCTTTACCACCAGAACGAATGATCGTGAATGAGGACGTTTAAAGAACGAAGGAAGTGGAGCCGGACGAGTCCAACAAACTCTGACCTTTGACCCAGAGAACCGCTGAGTCAACGTTGACGTTCTCGTCACCTAACTTGTGAACTTCAGCAACGTTAGTTCAACCGAACCCACGACACAAAGTGCTTCACCATCTCTTCATGAAGATCTTTCCTCATTTTTTGTACATTTAGTTTTTTTCTCTCTGCATTGTTTTTAGTTTGAACAGCTTTCTGTCTAAACGTGGCCTGTGGTTAGTGTAACGTCCATGATGTCTGGTATATTATGATGCTCTTGTTTAAGGGACAGTTCAGTTTGTTTTTGTCTCTTACCTGTAATTTAACAATCCAGATAGTTTTGGTGTGAGCGTTGGCGATAAAGATGTCTGCCTTTTCTCCGATATAATTGGACTAAATTACTCTCATCTTGTTCTGCTCAAAGCACTGAAAAAACAAACAAACAATCAAAACAAATCAAATCCTCAGACCGTGTTGTGAGCAGTTTCAGCGTAATGATTTTGTCATGTCGTCACATTATAGTGCAGGAGAAGGCAGCGGCGGGTCGTCCTGTAACCGGAAGATCGGCGGTTCGATCCCAACAGACACTGAACCTTAAACTGCCATCAAAAGCTGAGTGGTCTCAAGACTCGAACGCCTCTCAACGTGAAAGTCCATTTACAGTCTCTACAATCAGCTACATAACAATATAATAATAATAATAATAATATACAGGTAAGAGGAAACACGTGTATTTCTTTATTTTGGAGTGCACTTTCCCTTTAAGCACCCTGTGACTCATAAAGATACATTTACTTACTTAATGTTACTCTTTTACACCATTTTTTTGTGTTTTGCATTGTGGACTCGTGCACGTGTGTCGTGCACGTGCACTTATAAGTGAGACAGCACTGGAGGTTATGACACTGAGCCGTCTCCAGGCAGGACTGAATTGATTTAAAGCAGTGCTTTCTGTGGAGCGACCCAGTCTAAGTACAGTAGCAGACGCTAGAAACAGAAGGAGAAGTCTCAGCTCTCCTTCCTCTCCCTTCTTTCTTCATCTCTTCATCGCTCCTCTGTCTCTTTAGGGAGCCTGTGGCCGCTCGTCTGCATGGTTAATCATACCATTGTGTTAATTATCGCTTCACAGCTAGCCCCGAGCAAAGACATCACACACACACACACACACACACACACAGTCTCTCATAGACGCACACATTTATACGCGCTCACTGTATCCTCCTCGGCTGTCAACCAAGCTCAGATTTATTTTGTCTGGCGGAGAAAGGATCCCGAACACACACTTATGTCCTACCTATCTGAGAGGAAGCTGCACACACCTGAACCCTGCATCACACACACACACACACACACACACACACACACACACACACACACACACACACACACACACACACACACACACACACACACACACACACACACACACACACAGGACCCCGGCTGCATAATTCATTCCCCCAAATTGGGAACACCAGTTGTGTGCTCACACACAATAAACAGAGATGAATTCATCAGAAATCTCCCCAAGTGCGGCAAATATGAAAAATTTAATCATTCCACGGAATAAAAATTCATAAGGAAATGTACAAAATCAATATTTTATGCTACTTACTGTACCTATTCTTTATTACAAACCTATTCAGGAACAGGCATTAAAAATTAAAGCCGGCAGAGAAGACGGGAGGAAGGAGAGGGGAGGGGAGGGGAGGGGGGGGGGGGGGGGAAGGGGGAGGGAGAAAGGACCTGAGAGCTCAAACGCAGCACCGTTTCATTCATGTTTAAAGGCACCTTTTCTTTTTTTTGTTTCTCTAAGAGCCACTGAAGCAGTTTTGAAACGGGGCAGAAAACGCTTTGATAGATTGAGCGTTGGGAGCAGCCGAGGCGCTGTCAACATAAATAGCGATAAAGAAGTGTGTGTGTGTGTGTGTGTGTGTGTGTGTGTGTGTGTGTGGGGGGGGGGTTTAAACAACTGGAGTTTTCAAGGTTACGGCCCGTGGCGGTGACTCGGAAGGCTTCCTCTGCCGCTCTACCGGTCGGACAGTCCTGCGTGTCGGCCGTTAATGAAGCCGTGCGTATTCATGCAGCAGTACTGTGCGGTGAGCAGAAAGCCTCGTTTCACGCGTTGGCACTTAAGGTGGACTTTTTTTTTTTTTTTAGACGCTCAGACAAACATGGAGCCGTGCCGCGTACGTTATTGCCGGATAATCTATTTGGCACTTTTCTGCGTCGTATTTATTTATACATACGCTTTACACGCTCTCTGGCTCTTTAACCTGCCGTTACCGTTTCACTGCATTCAACCGCTGCTCTTAATAACAGCTCATTGAATAATGTTCATAATGCTACAACGGCGTGTTCTGGCCTTTATAGGTAGAAAATAAATAAAAACAAGTATGGACCTGGGGGAGTTGGGGAATATTATTTACCATAAAGTCGTAAATTCTCTGAGATTAAAGTGGAAAGGGGGGAAAACAAACACGTTAGAGATTATAAAGTGGCATATTCTCCAAGATTTAAATGGTAAATTTACAAGAAAGTTGTGAGATTATAAAGTCAAATTTAAGAGAAACATACAGAAAAAAATAGAGCGCAAAACGGTGGTAACGCCATCCGTCTGAATTTAGTTGCTCCTCGTTGTGTTATTATGGTAAAGTCCTGAAAGATACATAAACACGTTTTCTTTCCTGTTCTTTTATGGATATAACACTAATAATATTGTAGAAGTACAGGAGAGTAGAGAAGAAGGACTTGACCACATGAAGCCGTGTGTCTTTACACACTACTAACACACTGCGGTAGTGATGAACCTCTAGCTCATGGTGAATTATGTCCTTAAGAGTTTTCTGGGGAGAAAAATTTCCTCGAAATTTGCCATTTGAATTTCAGAGAATATCAGAGTTTTTCCCCATAAATTTATGAGTTTTTTCTCAGGATGTTACCCGCCCGTCCCGGCTCCGTAATTATATTTTTCTCAACCTTCAATGAAAGGCTCTAATACGCCGCCATATTACCCATTGCTCAATTTAACATGTCATTTTTTTTGGGGCCAAAACACTTAAAAGTCAAATGACAGTAATAAGTAAGGAGCCGTTAACTCGATGGAAGAACGTGAAGCGGCCTGATGAGTGACGGGAACGTCCGTGAGGGTTTTGTTTGGATGAAACCAAAAGCAAAATGCTTTCAGCCCACTGCAGCTGAGGCCGACCGTTAAACAGAAGTGGTTGGATCGGCAGCAGCATTGGTAGCCATGTTGTTTCTGATCCTGGTCATGTGAGGATTTAAATGTTTTTTCTGGATTTGAGAGTCGAGCTTTGTAGCAGAAGAACCACGTACGAACAGAGACGCTGGTGCTTTTTGTGGTCGCTTGGTGCCCGGTGCTGCTGTTTCCATTGTGGTGCATTTAGTTGTTTTACATGAATGTTCACTGTGGCTTACATGGGAGACAACAACAACACACACACACACACACACACACACACACACACACACACACACACACACACACACACACACACACACACACACACACACACACACACACACACGCAGATAGATTCTTGTCAAGGAAAAAACAAAAACAACACACAGACAGTGAGACGGAGATGAATCCCGTCTCTCAGCGGACTCTAATGGAAGAAAGATGTCGTGTTCCACAGAGATGGTCTCCAGACTGTTAACTCATACCGTGACTCTACCCGGCTCTGTGTTTCTGTTCAGTCTCTCTCCTCGCGGATGACGATCCGTCTGGATTCATGATAGACGTCAACTATCCGTTAACGATGGCTCCACGGTAAGAAGTTATCTGTCGGTCAGCTTGTATGTTTTAGCGTCCTGATGACAATTACTGTGTTTACATGCGCCACATATTCAGTTTTTCAGTCCTTATCGACACGTCCTCATCACTGAAGATGAGAAAGAGGAACATCAGGAGCTCCTTGTGCTGTTGAGGACTTGTTGGACCTCGTGAACTCAGCCTCCCTCTTTCATTCCTTCAAACAGCTTCTCTCAAAGCTATTTGTTCATATCTAAAAACCTGTTGATGTCCAAGTCCTTCATGATGTTCAACAGTAGGAGAGATTCTCCTCCTGTTCTTCTGGACGTGCATCTCTACTCCAGCTTCTCCAACTGTCGGCTGGTTGGTTTGAGTTCAACGCTCAGAGAGAGACTCTGATGGTGAAGGAGCTCTATACATGTACATATATATATATGTGTATACATGTACATATATATATGTATATGTATACATGTCCAGAGAATGATCCTAAAACATGAAGAATATCAACACATGTCTTAAGGAATAAGAAGGAATAAGTCTGAGGAGGAACTCTGTCCCCTCATATGAATATATTCCAGCCGCTCGCCCAGTCCCTCGTGGCACAGAGACACAAAGTCCCCTTGGTAGCCTCCTATCTTCCTCCTCTCCTCCCCTCTCTCCTCCCCTCCTTTGTCTCCCTCTCTCCCAGTGGAAGTGTAGTGCAGGGCCCAGGGCCCCTGCCTCTTAATTGCTGGTGAATAGAGTGTTTTCATGGGGTGTTAGGCAGGGCCCCTCCCCTGGATTAGCATGCTTACACACACACACACACACACACACACACACACACACACACACACACACACACACACACACACACACACACACACACACACCATGTACTCAGATACACAAATGGATTAGCGTGCTCACTCATGGGGAGAGGAGGTTGATTTGAGCCGACAGCAGCAGCCCTTTGGAGAAAGCCCGGGCAAGCCTGCTGGATTTTCAAGCACACACACACACACACACACACACACACACACACACACACACACACACACACACACACACACACACACACACACACACACACACACACGTGCACTAAAATAAAGAGAGAGAGAGAGAGAGAGAGAGAGAATAAGAGACAAGACACATCAAAGTTGCACTCACTCATGTGAACACACTCTCACACACACACACACTCACACACACACACACACACACACACACACACACACACACAATCTCAGCTCCCGAGTGGAGGCCTTGTGCAGAAAACATATGGGGTGAATCATGTGTTAACAGGGAGTACTGATTAACACATCTGGAGGGAGCCGGTGGGGGGGTGAGGGAGGGAGGTAAGAGGGGAGGGAGGGGGGGGGGACAGATGAAGTAGGAAGAAGCGGGAGGGGCAGATAAGGAGGACGGAAGTCGGAGTAATCCTGATTCATCGAGGCCGATCAACTCTAAGAGCAAAATAAAGAGCAAACACGAACACAGAGCAACAAACCTGGAGACTTTAAACACACTGAGGAATGAGGGAGGGACACACACACACACACACACACACACACACACACACACACACACACACACACACCCCCCCCCCCCCCCCCCCCCCCGTCCCATGTGTCACGTCAGAGGCAGTCAGCTGTGCAGTCAGACAGTCTGCCCCCAAAACACTTCAAAACACTTTCAAACACTCGGCCGTTTCCACACAGCATGCAGCAGTTTGATGGATTTTGCTCGAGACTGAATGGAACCAAAACTTAAGTTTGTCATTAACTTGTTAAATGACAACAACAACGACAAAGAATGAAAAATGGTTATTTACTATGTGCCGGTTTTAACAGGCCTTTTCTTTTAAAATGAAGTATTGACTCTTTGGATGCAGACTCTTGTCTGACTAATCGCACACATTTAAAATGTAAGCAGCGAGGCCGTGTGACAGAGAGCAGGTCCACCAGAACAGGCCGTTACAGATAACAGTTACGGATGTCGTAACAAGCGGAAATTGACACGTGTTGCTGGCTTTTGTAGGAAACCTGAGGGACAATGAAGAGTGGCTTCTTGTTATATCATACGAGCTCTGAGGCTGTGTGAGCTTTGGCGGTTTACCGGCTCCCGTTGGCCCATCTCTTTGCTCTTTGAGCGGCGTGTCTTTGGTGGAGTTCTGGTCCAACAGCTTCTATACGCTGTGTTCATTTGAAGTCCTTCTTCATCAGGGCTAAGATGTTTAAAGGTTCATGTCTCCTGTATATGTGACCAAGTGGATCAGCCTTCAGTGAGTTCTCCGGATCCTCTCGGGTTCTACCGCACTTTGAGAAAGTAGGATATTTAAATTCTGGTCCTCCGTCTGTGCTGTGAGGCTGTTGCTCGTACGGTATCGCATGCCGCTCGGGGTCGATTCCTATCTCCTCATTTTCCACAGGCCACAAAAAAAAAAAAAACACCTTCCTGGAAAACGCTGAAATGCTCAGAGAAACCTCCATGAACCAGAGACCCTCATGGAAAGACTGCGAGAGGAGAGAGGCAATCGTCTCGCTCCTCCTTATCTCGGCTTGGATCTGTATCTGTGGTTTCACTGGCATCCAAGCGGCCCGGTGATGTGTTCAAACCACTGTGACGCAACATCAACAAGAGGCCCGTCTGCGGTCACGGTCGCTCTACAGCAGAATCAGGCAATCGCAACTGGCGCCGAGCCAAGCGTACACAAAAAGAAAAAAAATACACATGTGCAATGTGTTGTGGAGCACCTGTTCAGGGCGGCGTGTTAGCATTGCAGTGGCTGCTGTTCCACATGATGAACCGAGGTTACAGAAGGCAGAGGGAGGTGAGGAGGTGGAGATGTTAGGAGACGAATGCTCACCAAAGTACTGGGAACCGTATTTGTTCGGGTCAGGGGGAAACCTTTGGTTCTGCAGAGAGAAGCTTCATGTGTTAAAGCTGCATTCTCTCTAGTGTCCATCAGGGGGCGACTCCTCTGGTTGTATAGAAGTCTAGTCTAAAATGACTCTACTTCTCTCTTGATTTATTCCCTCAGTAAACATTGTAAACATGAGTTTATGTCTCAATCTCTAGTTTACAGTCTTCTTCAATACAGCATGATGTTCATTTAGTACATTATGCTCCATTTAGAGTCAAACAGACCAGAAAACAGGGGATGCTTTAGGGGCGGGGCTACACAGTGATTGACAGGTCTCTACCAGAGACGTATACGGCGTCTCTCCATCGTGACGTGTTCCTTCCCTACAGTATGACAAGCATTCACTGGTGAACATCAGCCTTCTGCAGCAGCACTGATTTAGACACATCCCTCCCTCCCTCCCTCCCTTCCTCCCTCCCGGCCAGGCCAGTCAATACCTCTACATTATTCAAACTCCTCCCCACTTAATTAGATATTTAATTGACTACCTGTAGACAGATGACTGACCCGCCTCCTGGCATAAATTCATGCAAATGACACGCCACATAACCCCCTCCCCGGGGTGGATTTAACGGTACGGTCCGGTGAGGGCAGAGTTCAACTAGAGGCTGCGGGGGTCACGCCTCGTCACTGATCACTGGTCAGTCCAGTGGATCAGCTCTGAGATCAGCTCTACTCAACTTGAAGGAGTTTATATGGTACACCTCGCTGAAACTATCTCCTGAACTTCACCTGGAGAACCCAAAGTGCATCGGAAACATTAGAACTTCATTCAGCAGTTACTATTTGTCAAATCCGTATTACTATTACTGTCAGTATGGCTGTTATTGTTATTATGTGCCTTGTTTTCTGAGGTCTTATGTCAGTGAAAATGAAATAAAAAAAGAATTATAATAAAGTGGCGATTTTGAGTTCAGGTCAGTTTTACAGATCTGTGCGATTAACTCAACTAATCCATCAGTGGACTGAGACCTTCTGTTGGTGGACTGAGACCTTCTGTGGTGGACTGAGACCTTCTGTGGTGGACTGACACCTTCTGTTGGTGGACTGAGACCTTCTGTGGTGGACTGAGACCTTCTGTGGTGGACTGACACCTTCTGTTGGTGGACTGAGACCTTCTGTGGTGGACTGAGACCTTCTGTTGGTGGACTCAGACCTTCTGTGGAGGACTGAGACCTTTTGTTGGTGGACTGAGACCTTTTGTTGGTGGACTGAGACCTTCTGAGGTGGACTGAGACCTTCTGTGGTGGACTGAGACCTTCTGAGGTGGACTGAGACCTTCTGTTGGTGGACTGAGACCTTCTGTGGTGGACTGAGACCTTCTGAGGAGGAGGACAGTCGTTGAAAAGCCACCGGTTGAGTCTTCAGCCTCTGAAGAAGATACGGCACCAGGATTCGCAGGTGTCTGGGCCTCGCTGTATGCTAATGAAGGGAGGGATCAGACGCTCTTCTCACATAATGGGGTTTGACAAAGTGAAAATTAACACAACCCCACTCCTGCTGCTGCTGTTAGAGGGGGGGGGAGTGGGGGGGTGGGGGGGTGGGCCGGGATACGGCTTTGTCTCAGACGATGCAACGCGAGCACACACACCTTCCGACAGATTCCACGCCAGCCGTCGTTCTCATTCTCACCCAGACATTTACGTCGTGCCCCCCCCCCCCCCTTCCTCCCCTCTTCCTCTCACCCCCCCCTCCTCCAGCACCGCTTCCCCTATCTAGGTGTTTGTGTCCTCGGCGTAAACATCCGTCCTCCTCCTCCTCCTCCCCCCTTTTTTCCCTCTTCTTCTCCAGCGACTCTGTTTGCTTCAATGGACTTTCATGACAACTCATTCCGTAAGGGTACCCCCCCTCTCCCCCCCCCCCCCCTTTCTCCTTCACTCTCCCCAGGTGAAATATTGATGGATTTTTTATGAATAGCTATGAAAAATTCATTCAAATTCCAAAATGAAAAAGCGTAAACATTCCGCATCTGCCTATGCCTCCCGCATTCATTATCCTTCACAACATCCTCCCTCCCTCTCTTTTCTCACTCTCACCCCCCTCCTCCCCCCCCTGTCTACCTGAAAAAAGACATGCCGCTCTGTCTCTTTTTCCGCCACTTGGCCTAATTGCTTAATTTGACCTGCTCTCTCATCAATTAAAAGTCTGTCAGCGGCAGACGGATGGAGGATGGATCAGAGGGCCAGTCGATGGACGGATCGATGACAGAACAGCTCAATAAGTAAATGGAGATGGCCAGTGATGGAAAAAGGAAATGAGGGAAGAAGAAGAAGAAGAAGAAGAAGAAGAGGAGAACAAATTGAACAGGCTGTCGTGACAAAAAGGTGGATTCTCCGACTCTCCTTCTGTATTCTGACTTCATCCCACGTCGCCATTCCCCCCCCCACAACGTGTGAATGTAAACCCGAATCGACAACAAAAGAGCATCTTGCGCAACAGCGAATATTAGAGAGGAATAAACAAATGTGGGCCCCAGAAATTCTTTTACTTTAAATAACAACAACCACATCAAAGTAAATAAGAGTCATATGAGCAGAGAGCAAACGGAGAACAGACGGAGACGAGGTGAGAGGGGAAGGAAGGGAGGAAGGGAGGAAGGGAGGCATTTGATTCGCCTCACGTTCTTCGTCTGGATCTCACCTCGCGCACGGAACATCAGATCCACGTGCATGCATCGCATATATGAAAAATGCATCGCGCGCACAAACACAAACAATACGGCAAAAAAAAACAAAAAAAAAACATGCAATCGCGCTTTTTTTTTTTTTTGCTTATAAAACACATGATGATTCACTCGACCGGCCGACCGCGAGTCATGTTTCTGTAAACAAATACGACTTCACTGAAACACGGTCTCACATGAATATACACAGATATTGGCATGAGAGCGCACACACACACACACACACACACACACACACACACACACACACACACACACACACAAACCACAATTATTTTGTTATTTTCCCCTTCAACACCTTGTTTTAATTAGCTCTCTCGTGAGACTGCGACTCCGACCAATTAGGGGAGCTTATCAAAGAAGGGTTTGGAGTAGGGTGCATGCCCACTATGACTCCTGTCCCCAGGGACGGGCCGGGATGAAAGAGACCTTGGCACACACACACACACACACACACACACACACACACACACACACACACACAAGCGTGCAACACTCTCTTAAAGCAAAGATATGAAGCCCATGTCGGCTGTTGCCGAGTCTTATTGAGCCTCAGAATGCATAAAGGAGCAGCGCCACATTCACGGTCAATCATTCCGTATTGACCAGTCGCAGATGGATCACTGAGGCGATGCAGAACGGGGTCCTTCCACTTCTGTCCCTCAAGGGGAACTAGAGAAAAAAAAACACACAACACTCCATTGATGCAACCGCTAATGGAGACACTTCAGAACACCGAGAGACATCACCGACTATAAAAACACACATTAGTGTGTTTAGGGTGAACGAAAGGAACACTTGTGTTCTCTCATACGCTCTTATCTCATCGCCGATCAATAAAAAAAGCTGGTTCTGGAGTTATGTTCGGAGATCCTGATGTATGATCAACACACCACTCGAGCAAAGCCTGCCTCTATAATTACTAAGGCGTCATCGTTTATCTCTCTCTCCTCCAAAACAGGAGAATCATCTACTCAGCCGCAGCGTGTTTCTGTTTATCTCGGTGTGATGTGGGGGCACGACGCGGTGTGTGTGTGTTGTGCCGAGCCGGTCCATAACCCGATGGTAAGTTAATAGCACTCGGTGGTATTATGTGCAGCGGTGATTAGATCGGGAGCGGTCCGATGGCTCGTATTGGTTTGGTCCCCCGAGGGGCCCGGCTGGGAGAGTCAGGGGTCAAGGGTCAGGGGGATCAATGTCCCTCAAAGGAGCCGGGTTACATTCAACGAGCGTACGGCTCGCGTTGAGTTGATCTAGTGTGTATGATGTTTTTAAAGAAGCCAAAAATAAAGAGAGTGTGTGTGTGTGTGTGTGTGTGTGTGTGTGTGTGTGTGTGTGTGTGTGTGTGTGTGTGTGTGTGTGAGAGGGAAAGTGACTTCCCCGGGACTTCATTAAGATAATCTGGCCACCGATACTAACAGAGTTTAGAAGAGGAGGTGAGGAGAAAGCTCCGAGATGAGATGAACACTTATTAGATCAGACCAGGCAATTGTCTTTTCGCCGCTCGGAGCACAATTCACACTCAAACACACACACACACACACACACACACACACACACACACACACACACACACACACACACAGACACACACAGACACACACACACACACACACACACACACACAGACACACACACACGCAGTTAAACAGGCTCAGACAAACAGCGTGGGATTGGCGAAAAATAACGTGCAACGTACATCAAATACATGATCGCGACCGCAAAAAACAAACATATCCAAACAATGAATAATTAGATCAAACAAAATGGAAATCGAGACGCACGTGAAGACAAATAGAGACCGTGTGCATAAAAGATAACAGGTGATGTCGTCTTGAGAGGCCTGCTGTTAATTCCCTGAAATGGGATCACATGCAAGAGTCACAGATTGTTTTCATTATCTCATGACTCTTTTAATATCTATATAGAAATAATCTTTGTCTTTAAAAACATCAGAAAACAGTGAAAAATACCCATTATAATATCCCAGAGCTCAATGTGAGGTATTCAAGTTAGTCTTTCATCCAACAAACTGTCCAAAACCCAAAGAAGTCTTTGTTTACTGCTGTGGTAAAACATGCCTCGCCACCGCAGCTTTGGAAACGTTTATATATATTTATATATATATATATATATATATATATATATATATATATATTTATATATATAAATATGTGTGAAAAGCTGTGGTTGGAAAAAGAGGAGAAACTCCGATGTCCGAGGGAAGGCGGATGCCTCCAGAAGACGTCTGTGTGTAGAGGGGCCAGCTTCCACGAGCAGAGAGAAACACTGATGAAGTGTCGACGCGTGTTTCTGTGCGAGGGTCGGATGAAACCCGACTAAACCCAAAAGACCCAGAAGACCCAGCTTTACATCCGTGACATATAAAAAGCTTCCACTTTAAAAAAGGAAAACTGGATCGAAGGTCCAAACCGACAAGTCAGCAAAGCAGTGAAAGTTCATTCAAAGCTCAGCAGAGGAGAGTTCAGAACCGGGATATGTTCTGGACACATAGGACAACCCAAGAGCTCTCAACCAGAGCGTCAGACCTGGTCCCTGGCAGTCCGAGGACCACCACTAAAGAGACCGAGATGCTGTCGTCATCCAGGTCAACGGCGTGAGGAAACGTGACCCGGTACTTTGAACTCTCCACGTTGCATTTTGGACAAACGTGGGCGGAGTCACCGAGAGCCTATCAGCAAGTAGATGAGCTCAACTTGTCTCCATGAGACTGTGAGCACACCTGAAGGACACACAGGAGGAGGCAGCACTTGTGGATTCTTTACTATGTTTATTCATTGCATCATTATTATTATTATTATTATCAGAAGAAAGCTGCGTATGAAGTGGAACGGGGTCTTTGATGTCCGCTGCATTGACATCAGCATTACTAGAGGACGCACGACAAAATGAACCGTGAGGAATCAAGAAGACGAAGAGTGTGACCGAGAAAACGCCACAAAGCAACCTCCACTACGCCGTCATCTGTAAACTCATATCTCATGTTCATGCACTACTTCATTACCTTTGTACAGGAGCTGTAAAGAAACAAGTCAAGTGTTAAAAGCATTACAAAGAAACTAAGGTTGAGTATCTTTGATTTGGCTGCAGAATATTCACTCAAATGTAGATTTATGGAACCAATCCAGTTCACTTTATCCCAAAGTCCAGTTCGTTCTTTGCCCAGGTACACCTGATGAGGTGGTCTTGAGTAGGGGTGGCCCCGAAACCCGGTTCTAAAAGGGGAACCGGTTGTAAATTAGTAAAAAAACAACAACCAGCGAACAGGAAGTGACCATATCTGGACTGAGGAGGAGTGACGTAGAGACGCCGTATACGTCTCTGGTAGAGACCTGTCAATCAGCGTGTAGCCCCGCCCCTAAATCATCCCCTGCTTTATGGTGTGTTTGACTCTAAATGGAGCATAATGTACTAAATGAACATCATGCTGTATTGAAGAAGACTGTAAACTAGAGATTGAGACCATAAACTCATGTTTACAATGTTTACTGAGGGAATAAATCAAGAGAGAAGTAGAGTCATTTTAGACTAGACTTCTATACAACCAGAGGAGTCGCCCCCTGGTGGACACTAGAGAGAATGCAGGTTATACACATGAAGCTTTGGCTTCACTCCTGTCCTCTTACATGAAGAGCGTTCACCCCGATTGGCTGAACGCACGAGCAAGTTGTTGTTTTTGTTTTTGTCAGCGAGACACGAAAAGTGAGTCCACGAGTTTCAGAGTGCCGTTAGAGGGCAAAGTCTTCGTGAAACACACCGGTGTGCTCAAAGACTACAAGAGCAAAGAGGAGCGAAGGAGGGAGAACAGAGGGGAGACGGAGCGAGGGGGAGGGAGCGCCACGTCGTTCTTAATCTAGTTTGTCTGTCGTAATCGTGTCAATGTCACTCTCAATCAGGCGGCCACAACTAGGGCTATACAACTTCAGGTTGATTGGCCCAAACCTCGTCTTTAAAATGACCTCTACAGGGAAGGTGTGTGTGTGTGTGTGTGTGTGTGTGTGTGTGTGTGTGTGTGTGTGTCGATGGAGAGAGAAAGTAGAAAGAGGGGTGTAAGATGAGACGAAGAGGGAGGAGAGTCTTCAGGAGACAATATGAGAAAAAAGGAGAGAGGAGCACAAATTAACTTTAAACCTGGTTCTCTCCTCCACCTGTCTGTCAAATTCACTTTGGTCTCTTTCTTTGTTCAGATTTATTTTCAGAGCGACGGCATCGATCGGCTTCTCTTATTACACGAGAGGATACAGAGATGTGGTGTTCAGGTCGCCTGTGTGAACTCCAGTCATCCTCCTGCCTGGTGGCGTTTGAAACGTTTAAGCCGGACTAGTGTGAACCACAGACTGTATTTAAGAAGCGGACGCAGTCGTCGTGACGTCACTCATTTTGAAGCCTTGAGTTCGCCGTTTTTGCCCGTCGCCATCTTGTTGTTTTTTTTGCAGCCAGTGAACAGGAAGTGACCCTATCTGGACTTAGGAGGAGTGACGTAGAGACGCCGTATACGTCTCTGGTAGAGACCTGTCAATCAGCGTGTAGCCCCGCCCCTAAATCATCCCCTGCTTTCTGGTGTGTTTGACTCTAAATGGAGCATAATGTACTAAATGAACATCATGCTGTATTGAAGAAGACTGTAAACTAGAGATTGAGACCATAAACTCATGTTTACAATGTTTACTGAGGGAATAAATCAAGAGAGAAGTAGAGTCATTTTAGACTAGACTTCTATACAACCAGAGGAGTCGCCCCCTGGTGGACACTAGAGAGAATGCAGCTTTAACACATGAAGCATCGGCTTCACTCAGCAGAACCGTGTTACAGTGTTACTTCACACGGGTCAATTTCCGCTCGTTACATCCATGCGGACATTTCAAAATAAACGTAGTGAAACTACTTCGTTAGGTTTAGGGTAATCTTTGGGTTAAGTGTGACGACCTGAGAAGAAACAACTCAATGCTTCACCTTCACACTCTCGTCATCAAATGTAGATATTAACACACAGCAGTCATGTTCATCATCACAGTGCAGTCAGGTGGTTTCATTTACATGTTCACAGTGTGCAGCTACTCTTTAATTCGGATTGTTTTGCTAATAATGGGGCGGCCACATGGACGTCAACAACGCAAGCAGCAGGTTTGTGTGTGTGTGTGTGTGTGTGTGTGTGTGTGTGTGTGTGTGTGTGTGTGTGTGCACGTTGCTGCTTTGGGGAAATAAGTTAGCATGCGAGCGTCTACAGTTACATTGAAAAGGAGAAAAGCCACAGCGCTGCGGTTGAACATAAACAGGGTGGATTGTTGCTAAATCTGCAAGTGTCAGCAGAACCACTTCCCTAAAAATGTGTATGAGCAACCAAAACATCTGTGATCCCCAATAACAGTCACACTAACATCGAATAGTGTTTGTTCATAATGATTTAAAAGCTACGAGATTTTATTTTGTACACACACACACACACACACACACACACACACACACACACACACACACACTATCAGTCTACTCATCGCTGCAGGGCCTTTGATTGTAGGAGATCATTCTTTTTGGTGCTTTTTTTTTTTTTCTTTTATTGATCTGAGAGATCAGTTTCTCACCACAGAACATTGACTGAAACCCAGTGGAGTCAAGTTAGGTTGGACCGCACTCGTCGCTGCATTAAGACACATGCAAATTAGGGACAAAGCGCCGGTTTGGATCACGTAAAACACGCTGGACTGACATCAGTGTTTCTCTCTGTAGTCGATTCGGTCGGTACATCAAATGTAGTGTTAAATGTATTCGTGAACGTGAAGTGGTTCTATTATTTGTTTGCAGCCACGATGGAGGAAACTGGAGTTGCGAATGTGAATCTATGAACCCAGTGATACGTAGAAAACAAATCCCACAGACTGGTTTGAAATTGTCAGCTTGAGCCATTTCATGATACTGGATGATGTGGTCTGGTTCTGGTACCTCGCGCTGCTCCAGTTCAACGGTACGGTTCAGTGTTCAAGACTGAACGGACTGGTAAACAAACTGGACGTCTGAAACTTAAGTGATGCATAAGAGAAGTCAATTCATTCAAAATTCCGAAAAAAACCCTTTTTGTTTTAGACAGACTATTGTTACAGATCTCATATATTTTGATCATATGCTCACACATTAAAAGTTTTACTACATTCTTTTTTCTGAATGACTTTTATTGTGAAACATCTTTGAGAGATATTGCAGTTGAGTTCTATTGAGCAACTTAAAGGGACAGTTCGCCCCCTCTTAGTCAATTTTTTCTTTTTGGCGCTTTGAGCACCACAAGCTCCGTGACGCGTGGCTCCATGACACCGGAGAAAAGGCAGACATCTCCGACACTCGGCAACTCACACCCAAAACAATCAGCTGAAGTGTCCCTTTCACGGAGAAAGCAGTGAAAGGAGTCCGTGGCTGACAGCAGCAGCTGTGTTCACAATAACCAACATGGTGGTGTGAGGATGACATGGCCGTGTTGTTCTGCTAGTGCAATTATAGCGACAGAAAAGTAGATTGTGCTGAATTTACTTAGTGAGACATTACGGTACAAGAAGAACAGTTAATACATGAATTAATTAGGTGTGGTAATTGGACGTGTTTAAGGGTCGTCAGCTACCTGCTTTACCAACACACACGGAGTAAGTACCACCGGTGGATGTCTTGCGCTTCAAGTGTGCTACGAAGGTGTAATAATTGGCAATTAGGTTCAAGCTGTGCATGTTTTACTCGAAATAACCCAGTCACAGGACGGCATCTATTCAGGGAGGAGACAGGAGCTTCTTCAGCTGAAGGAGCCAACGGTGTTTCACTTCAAATGAGTGTCAACGGCTGACTACAGGGAGGACGTGTTGATAACCAACCTCCTCGTGCACGATGATGCCCGTCACTACCGTTCACTGCTGGAGTAGAAACTCACGCGTTAAAGCTGCATTCTCTCTAGTGTCCAGCAGGGGGCGACTCCTCTGGTTGTATAGAAGTCTAGTCTAAAATGACTCTACTTCTCTCTTGATTTATTCCCTCAGTAAACATTGTAAACATGAGTTTATGGTCTCAATCTCTAGTTTACAGTCTTCTTCAATACAGCATGATGTTCATTTAGTACATTATGGAACATTTAGAGTCAAACACACCATAAAGCAGGGGATGCTTTAGGGGCGGGGCTACACAGTGATTGACATGTCTCTATGTCACTCCTCCACATTCCAAATATGGTCACTTCCTGTTCATTAGCTGCAAAAAACAACAACATGGCGAACGGCCGTATTCCAAGATGGCGACAACTCAAAGCCTCAAAACATCAGACCACAAACCAACGGGTGACGTCACGATGACTACGTCCACTTCTGACACACAGTCTGTGCTTCATACAGACGTTACCCCCGCTATAACATAGAAATGGCCGCCGCTCTGACCATCCTGCTACGTTGATTTGAAAGAGAATGTCATGTTCAAGTGTGTGTGTGTGTGTGTGTGTGTGTGTGTGTGTGTATGTGTGTGTGTGTGGGCTGCTGAAACTGAAGGAATCAGTAGGTTACCGTTCACTGGATACACTAGCAGAGCGTCATTTCCTGTCTGGATCCAGAAAAACAGGAAGTTGTGGAAACAACTTCAGCATGTGTGTGAATACAAAGAGACAACATTACAAAACCACGTTAATTAGTTATAATTACACAGATTCTCTGGCCTTCATGTTTTCACTCTTAGAATACAACGGGAGTTTATTTTGAAAAGCCTGGATACATGTAATGAGAGGAAACTGACGCGTGCTGCTGGACTTTTGTAAGATATGTGAACCGTTGTAGGAGGAAACTTAAGCTCCTCTCTGAGCGCGACATGAGAGCGTCTGAACACAGTGATGGTGGTTGTCTCAAGCAGTCACAGTTCAGACACCAGCGGTGGAGACGTAGCGTTCACTTCTCTCCGTCCTCTGCAGCTGACAACGGTCTGAACCCCACGTGGCCCAGGAAGGCGTTCCAGTTCGCGGTCTGCAACCTAACTAACCCGGCAATGGGTCCGAATGAACCTCCAACGGGTCCAAATGAACCTCCAACTGGCCTTCAGCCATTGGGCAATCCTTATCGTTGAACTCTGCATCAGTGCTGTCTGTTGTGGCCTACTGCTGCACAACATATGGTCCGAGGCTTTTCATCTCTCCAGGGATGAAACGCCCACACACACACGCACGCACGCACACACACACACACACACACACACACACACACACACACACACACACACACACACACACACACACACACACACACACACACACACACACACACACACACACACACACTAGTATCAATGCAGGGAGAAACAGAAAGAGAGAGCGAGCGAGAGGAGGAACTGCAGACAGAGATGCCAAAATAGGAACTAAGGAGACGCACACGCCCGTCTTCAGAAGAAACATTAAACAAAAAAAGAAGCAAAACAAAGCCGCCCCGAGTGACAGAGCGGATGAATAAAACATGCTTTCGGGGCGACCCCTCTCTGGCGAGCCTCGCTCCTCAGAAATATTGTACACAGGGAGATATTCCCAGGAGCCCCCCCCCCCCCCCGCAACAAGGCCCCTGTGAATGATGACCACCTCCAGCTCAAGTGAAGGTTCGTCCTCACGGTTACTCTCCTTCACGCTCCTCTAGTGAGGAAGCCCCTGATTTCAGTTACAGGTCAACAGCATGCAGGGTGTCTCTATAGAGAAGAAGACATTTAGTACATTATGCTCCATTTAGAGTCAAACAGACCATAAAGCAGGGGATGATTTAGGGGGCGGGGCTACACGCTGATTGACAGGTCTCTTACCAGAGACGTATACGGCGTCTCTACGTCACTCCTCCTCAGTCCAGATGTGGTCACTTCCTGTTCACTGGTTGCAAACTGGCCATCTTTAATGAGCATGTTTTGAATAGACGTATTATCCCAAAAGACGGCGACTTTAACGGTGGAAACCTCCGACGGGTTAACACGACGCTTTTGCTTTTTGTATTGCGTTGCGTCTTTGTTGTCGTGAGTTTTGTCTGTTTGTATCCGAAGCAAAAGAACAATAAAAATGACGATCACACGAAAAGAAAAACGACAAACTCGTACAAAATGTATACGAGGCGAAACTAAAAACATATGAACGGCACAAAAAAATACCGACACATGCACACGCACACGCACACGCACACACACACACACACACACACAGTCCTTTCCACACTCAATTCCACTCTGCTCTAAATCAAGGCTCAGCCGGGCTAATGCATGGATCCATACTGCTCCGGGTGAATTAACGTTAGTAATAAGATATCGCGGCTCTGATTGATCCTCTATTTCCATGTCCACGCCATTAAAATGACCCGGGCCACGGCGCGCCATCACTCTCACGCTGCATTGATCCCACTCGGCACTGCTGTGGAGGACGCTTGAGCTCCGGAGGAGGGTGAGGCCGGGAGCGGGCATGGGACGGGAGCTCACTCACACGTGAGAGGGGCGGGGCTACGCTGTGATGCTCCCAGCTGTGGTTGGGCGGTGCAACAACTGGAACACGCAAGATCATTTCATTCTCCAACAAAGATGATTCAATATTTCATTTATTTTTGTTGAAGCTGAAAATGAAGCTGAACTAGGGGATCATGGGATAGCTCGCGTGTCCGTGAGTGAGTGAGTGTGCACCTCTGTGTCTGTCCACGGCTAATCTTGGGTGGCCAGTTATGTCTGCAAGCTCAAGGACCTGCTCGTGGTTGCGGTGACTCACACTTTCTAAAGAAAAAAACAAACACTTAATTCCTGTGTTATACTCACTACTGTTAACCAGCACCTGTCCAAGCCGCTACTCTGCGGCCAGAGACACAGTGCTAACAGCTAACAGAACTATCTATACACACACACTGCTGTACCTCGACGCCGCTCAGTCACAGCTCCGCGAGTTTAATTTTGTTTTTAGAAAGATTGTATGAGTTGGATTTCCCAGCCAGTTGTTTTAAATACTTTTTACACCGGCTTTGAAGCCTACGAGGACCTCGTCTCCCCCAGGTGTCCATGTGAGGAGGATGAACCTACGTAAAGCTGAAGGCCCTGGAAACATTCACGAACTCGAGGAGAGCACAAACCAACAGCCGACATCAACATCTCCCCGGCTCAGACTGTCAATCGGCCACCATCGTCATCAAAGAACCGAGAAGGCCTCCATCAACCCGTCTCAGTGATCACCGTGGGACTGACCTTCGTCGTCGTGAAGTGCTTGGAGCGGTTATTCAAAGCACACACCGATGCCTCCATCGCTATCGGACCCACAGCGCTATGCTGCCGCTGCACGTGTCACCCAGCTGGTTCTGTGCCACCTGAAGAACAAGAGACACATAGAGGATGTTTATTGGCTCCAGCTCCGCCTTCAACATGATCACTCTCCTGACCCTGACAGATGAACTGAGCGACTCATTGTGAAATTGGAGGCTTGACTTTTTGAGCAACAGACAGTCGAAATCCACACCTGGACGTCTCTCACTGGGAGCACCCCAGGGCAGTGTACCGAGCCCAACGCTGTTTAAACTATCGTGACATCACATCATCACATATATGCTGACGATCACTACATACAAAAAGATGAATTGGCATTTAGGGAGTTTTAAGACTTGAAGTCTGGTGCTGGGCCAATTTTTCTCTTAAAGGCAACAAGACAAGAGAGATGAATATTTTGCATCAAAACTATTTATACCTGCAGTGAACATTTGTCACAGTTAGAACACTTTTTCAATACATGTTTGAACAGATTCATGCAGACAGAGGACCAACTATCAGGATCCTATTGATCCAGAACAGCGTCCGGTAGTCTGTCTGAGGTAAACTGTTGTATAGTGTATAGTTGTGTGTGTATATATATATATATATATATATATATATATATATATATATATATATGTATGTATATATATATATATATATATGTATATATACATATATATATATATATATATACATATATATATATATATATGTATATATATATATATGTATATATGTATATATATATATATGTATATATGTATATATATATATATATATATATATATATATGTATATATATATGTATATATATATATATATATATGTATATATATGTATATATATATATATATATATATATATATATATATATATATATATATATAGTGAATTTGAGTTCCCTCTGGTCAACAGTTACAGTGTGTATCTCCAGGGCTTTTATTGTGAAAGGTAAGAACAGAAGGAGTGGATCTGGTCTGCGCTGGTTGAAAGGAGTAATAAAGTTTGCCGTCTCCCCGCTTTCCCCCCCACCTCTAAACTGAAAGATGCATTAAGCAGCTGGCTGCGTCATAAAAAAAACCTCTTAATTATGGTTATTATTATTATTATTATTATCATATGACCATTATATGATAACATGTCATTACATTGCTATTTTGTATTATTATTATTAGGAGATTGCTGTTGAAGTATATATTTATTTATTACCCCTGCAAAAGTTCCACTACATCTTTTAACTTTCCGCCACACATCTCATAGACTTATACACACACACACACACACACACACACACACACACACACACACACACACACACACACACACACACACACACACACACACACACACACACACACACCTACACATGCACTACGACCCAGTCTCTTATTTCATTACCTACGTCAAGACCTCACCCACCCCACCCTCCACCTTCTGGCAGAAGGCTGTGCAGCAGCTGTGCCGACACCACCAGGCTGACCGGATGCTGAACAGCCACACTCACGGCGGACCGGTCGGACCACCGTCGACCATTCCCACTATTGTCTTATACACGAGTTGCTGCTATTTCTGTAAACCTCGGGTTCACCGCATTTCGTTCCTTTTTTTGTAGAAATGGCCGTAATGAGAAGTGTGACAATAAACTCACTTTAACTCAACTTCTTTAGACTTCTGAGAAAACAAATCAGGAAGTGATTATTCTGAGACTTGGTTAAAGGACAAGATGCGGCAGTAACGCAGCGAGGCTGAGGCTGAGGGTGAGGGTGAGGGTGAGGGTGAGGCTGAGGCTGAGGGTGAGGGTGAGGCTGAGGGTGAGGGTGCCCGTCGTCGGCGCTGTGCTCTATCCATCGACCACTAACGAGCCTCTTACACTGTCGGCTCATACCAAAACACGTCAACACGGAGCCCAGAAAACAAAAGACGAGGAGACCGAATGACCCACTTTATGCTGTCCGAGCAGCCCCGGGCGGGAGGGATTCACCCGGCGTCGTCACACGCCAACTCGCCTGATGACAGAGCAGAAGTCATTGAAACCATGTGAGGGTATTTAAGGGGAGCGGATCGTTCCAGGAAACTGGTCGTCACTGTCAGAGTCTGAGGACATGCGATTGATTTGAAAAGTAACGGAGGGACAGTCACAATCACGCCATGACCCCACCGGACAAGGACAAGGACCTGGTGGATGTAGACCTGCCACACACACCTACACACACACACACACACACACACACACACACACACACACACACACACACATACACACACACACACACACAGACAGACACACAGTCATACAAACACATTCCTGCCTGTCTGAATTACATGCTGGACAATATCCCACGGTCATTAAAACCAGATTGCTTTGAAGATAAAGACACCACGCAAACACACACATGATCTCTCTCACACACACACACACACACACACACACACACACATGTGTACCTATTGCTCCAAGGCTGAAGTGTTTGTTTCCACTGTGTATAGTCTGTGTGTCTGTTCACATGGCGCACAGACTTATCTGACAAGTCAACTGGCTGCTGTTAGAAAACAGGAAAAACAAACCAGTTGGCAGACGAGACAGACAGAGAGAGAGAGAGACAGACAGCAGATGCAGACAGGCAACAAACACAGACAGACGGACACGTTCGCATGGCGGCAGGCAGGGAGTGAGTAATACGGTTTAACGTCAAACAGGTGAAAGACAAGAGTCGACCGGTGGGAACGGTGCTGGATGAGCGAGCTCAACGGGCCAAAGCGATGGGACCTCACTTCTTCAAGTGAAGAGAGACAAATCATTGTGTGATCCAGTTTGAGTTGTGCGGGGAATTACACACAAAAAGACGACTTTGCCTCGAGATCTTTTTGCAACCGATGAACAGGATGTTCCCACATCTGGACTGAGGAGGAGTGACGTAGAGACGCCGTATACGTCTCTGGTAGAGACCTGTCAATCAGCGTGTAGCCCCGCCCCTAAATCATCCCCTGCTTTATGGTCTGTTTGACTCTAAATGTTCCATAATGTACTAAATGAACATCATGCTGTATTGAAGAAGACTGTAAACTAGAGATTGAGACCATAAACTCATGTTTACAATGTTTACTGAGGGAATAAATCAAGAGAGAAGTAGAGTCACTTTAGACTAGACTTCTATACAACCAGAGGAGTCGCCCCCTGGTGGTCACTAGAGAGAATGCAGCTTTAACACGTGAAGCGTCGGCTTCACGCGGCAGAACCGGAGGTTGCCTCCTGAGATACGAATGCACTAACACAGCGGTACCTTTGAGACGAAGCCAGGTGTGATCTCTCTCCCGTCCCTCCCCCTCTCTCTCTCCCACCCACACACACACACACACACACACACACACACACACACTCACATTCCTGCCTATCGTTACAGACAATAGCAGATGCAGAACAAAAGGCATCACCATGTTCACATTAGTGAGCCAACAGGACTATTTTTATATTTCACTGAGTCACAAAGAGTCTTCTCCCAGCAGCATGTCGCTATTCTCATATCAAAGCTGCGTTTATAGCAGACAAAGCTTTGAAAGTGGGCCACGGCTCATAAAGCGCCTTTATGTCCCTCGCCGGTACACTAAAAAAAAAAAAAAAGAAAGAAAAAGAAACCCAGAAACAATGCATTTTAAGTCTGCAACTGAACTAGTGCGTGTGTCACAGTGCTTATAATGTGTGTGGAAGAGAGTGTGCCCCCCCCCCTCCATCAGTAGTGTGTTTAGGTGTGTGTGGGTGTTGTTGATTTAATTCCCTCCACTAACATTGTTCTTTTCCGATCTTTTTTTTCTCTCCCCGGCTGACAGAATGCGGTGCAGCCTTAACACTCAGCTAACAACCCTGGCTTCCTGAATCGCGTGTAACCTAATCACTAACACCATCTGTTAATTATGTTAATACAAAAACGCCTTGGCTGCCATTCACATCCATTCTCTGAATTAGCACCCTCTCCCCGTGCCGGCTCCTCTTTCTCTCGTCCAATCCTTCACCGTCGTCGCAGGCTGCCGGTTTTCTATTCTCTTAAAATCGTGTCTTTCTTATCCTTTCTAATTCTATCTCCTCACTGTGTGTGTTTTTATCATCCTCGCTAATCCTTTACATCGGTGCTATTCTCCATCATCCACTCCTCAGCCTCCCTACGCTTCTTTTTTTTCACTCCCAACTCTTCCATGGACTCCCGTCAAACTCTTAATTCCTCCTCCTCACAATCCGATCAGCCCCTCACACCTCCTGCCCCCCCCCCCCCCCCCCCCCCCGGTGAGTCAGAGGCTGAGCCGGGCCGGAAATCCCCAGAGAGGCTTTTTTTGTCCGAAGCCAACTTATTTGGGTGATCGATATCGATCCAATCTTTTCCCCTCCTCCAATTGTTACGCACTATGCTAATCTGTATTTATAACATCTGAGATTCTATGGATCCGCGGGGAGACATAACAAAGTTAAGAATAAGCGTTATTGTAATGCGGGGAAAGACGTCGTTTAACAGCCGTGTACGGTGCCGGTCGTTATGGTAACGCGATCGAACGGCGGACCTAGCGACGCATAATCAGAGGTATCAGCAGGCCTGATGGCATTGCGACTGTGCCCAGGGGAGACCCCCCCCCACCACCAATGTTCAAGCCTGGGGATGAAGTGGGCAGTTTGCCCAGGAGGAGCAACGCATACAGAGGCACGACGCCCAGAGTCAACCATCTGCTTGACTCCAGAGATAAACAACGAAATGAAGTAGTCAAGGAATGTCGGTCCCCATATGTGTGAGCGGGTGCCGATGAGTAAAGTTGAGACAACGTGAAGTGCGGTATTTTGATGTACTCAAGGCGGTATAGAGGAAATGGTTTGTTGATGGCCGTTTTGACGCCATCAGTGACACGAGACGGTCCTATGAATGAAAAGACACGGGACGTCCCGACAGAGGTTCAGCTCACGGGCCTCATGAGGGAAAAATATCAGGTTTTTTTAGGAACTAATAATGAATCAGGAATGTTCACAGATTTTGACGGCTCCAGTCTGGACCAAAGCGGTGGAACGGCCGTCATCGCCATCGCTAGAGCCTTCAGCGTCGCTAAAACAAACACTAGAGAATGAAAAGCCAAATGCTTTTTTTTTTTTAAGGAAATCTGAACCCAGCGACACGGAGCCTTATTGTTCACGTCCTGGTGAGAGTGGAGGGGATTTCACTCCACCACCTTCACCATGATAGAGAAACAAAAACACAGAGAGATCACCGTTCAGCCTCTTCAGTTCCCAGCGCCCAATCCAGCCACACACACACACACACACACACACACACACACACACACACACACACACACACACACACACACACACACACAGACAAGCTTCTTTCACACACCCACGCATACAAGCAGCCACACCTCATACACACACAGCAACCACACATGCAAACACTCAGCAGCCCCCGATGCCCCGGCCTCCCACAGCCGGTCCATCGAGGGCCACCGCTTTGGGTGAAGCCCGGAGTTTTCTTACACTTGGCTGTGAGCGCTATTTATTCTGCGAGCGCCGCGCGGTGAGAGGTGCATGGTGGGAGGTCGGAGCGGCTGGTGCAGGATCACCGAGCGGAACTACCGGGTTCACGGTTCTGCTGTCGGTACTTTTTTGAGTCCATGCTGCTCATGAAAGACTTTTGGTTTACGTACGAGAATAATAAAGAAATGTGGATTATTTTCTTAATTAATCGTCTTTTTTTTTTTCTCACAAAACAAATCAAAAAGAACCGATAAAGAGTATCGATAAGGAACCGAACCGATAAGCAGAATCAATAAAGAGTACCGGTGTGAATAACAGCCCAGAGAGACCCGCCCCTCGTCCTTCACTTCACACAGCGCAGTGTGGTTCTACTGTTTAAGCGTTAGCGTCGCCACCGAAGACGAGTTCAAGTCGGTGGGTGGGATCCCTCTGCCCTCTGCCGCCCCCCCCCTCGGGTGTAAGGTGAGGAACATCAGGGTGAGGGAGAGGACGGCTCCCCCCAAAAGACACAGCTGCCAGCCTGGAGGACGCCGCGCTGCCCCTCTGGGCGAAGGCGGAGATCGGCAGAGAGAACGGGGGGGGGGCAAGGTTGTGCCCACATGAGGAGACTCTCAGTGTCGCCTTCACCACTGGGCCTCCATCTGTCTGCCCCCCCTCCTCCTCCTGATCCTCCACCTTTAACTTTCTTTCATTCAGGGAACCCCTAACTTTCCTCATGCATCCTTACAGGCGGATGCATGAAGAAGGTATTAGTACAAATAGGTTCTAATCATCACATCTGCTGTGACGCAGAGCATCTGTCGCCATTAAGTGGAAGAGGAGCGGCTAATTATGCAACTATACTGCCGTCTGTGCCTTCTGATCGCCGCAAAGACGGAAACTTCAGTGCAGAAGCACCGGCGCTTTAGAAACAACTTGACTTGGCGAAGCGGCGTGGAGCAACACCATCCTTCATGTGACTTTATGTACTGTAAATAAGAAGTGACGTGATCTGTTGATGACGACGTCTTCAAGCCTCAAGTTTGCCGTTTTGGCCGTCGCCATCTTGTTTTTTTGCATCCAGAATTGACACGAGAGGGCGGAGCTTAAGTACAACCAAGCGCTGAATGAAACATAATTTAGGCGACCAAAATGTTAGAATTAACCTTCATGAGGTGAAAAACACACCGGGAAAAGGGTTAAAGACGAAGAACACGGACAACTCCCAGACCGGACAACGCCGTGGTAGAGACCTGTCAATCACAGTGTAGCCCCGCCCCTAAATCATCCCCTGCTTTCTGGTCTGTTTGACTCTAAATGGAGCATAATGTACTAAATGAACATCATGCTGTATTGAAGAAGACTGTAAACTAGAGATTGAGACCATAAACTCATGTTCACAATGTTTACTGAGGGAATAAATCAAGAGAGAAGTAGAGTCATTTTAGACTAGACTTCTATACAACCAGAGGAGTCACCCCCTGGTGGACACTAGAGAGAATGCAGCTTTAATTGTAATTTCCAAATCATCATGAATACTCTTGGAGGCACTACAAGGGTTAAATAGGCCGGAGCCAAACTTTACCGCAAAGCGTGCAGCAAAAAATGTGGTGATTCTCTGGAGTCTAAACAGTATGGATATGGAAATATTCTGAGTACAGGATAGGTTCTGCGGGCCTCGTGCAGCCTTGGAAAGCGTAGTTACCCTCGTTAGAAGTGAGCATATGTTACAGGTGGTGTGGAAAAGCGGCAGCGGAGTTTTGGCAGCGGAGCGTCCGTGGAATCTGCTGCCAGGGTGAGAGCGCCCGGTGCCAAGGTGAAACCCGAGTGTGTCCATACAGCTGAGCTCCTCAGCCCGACACACACACGCACACACACACGCACACACACACACACACACACACACACACACACACACACACACACACACACACAGAAACAATGCGGAGAAGCACGAAGAATCTGAGTCACTCAAAATTACAGTACAGCCAGAACAACAACAACAACAAAGTGGAACACCCTTTTACTGTAATTCTTCATCTCGTGAGAAATAAATAAAATGTATTAGGCTATAAATATCCTTCGGTTCGTGTTCAGAGAGTAATGTGGACCATGCTAGTGTGTGTGTGTGTGTGTGTGTGTGTGTGTGTGTGTGTGTGTGTGATGTGGTGATACGGCAGCTGTATTATCTGGCGCATGTGTAGGTTTATCGTGCCTGTGTGATAAATGGCAGCCAGACATCGGGTTAAGAGGCAGGGCGGCCCACATGGACTACTGTTTGTGCCCGACATGACACATGACCGTACACACACACACACACACACACACACACACACACACACACACATAAACACATGCAGGAAAAACACACGCATAACGATGTGTTTTAAAGTGAAGTGCTACGACTATCATGTTTTGCTTTTGGGCCTTTTTTTTCCGATGCACTCCCCCGCTTCCCTTGGGTTTTTTTCATCCCGTTTCCCCTCATGGGTCCTGACTGAGTGCATTTTTACTGGAAGAGTAATTTTACCAGGTGAGGTAGTGTGTGAGTGTGGGTGGTAGAGGGTGATGGAGCTTTTTTTTTTTTTTTTTTTAAAGAAAGGGTGAGCTGAAGGGTGTCTTCTGTCTGCCACATCCTCCTTCCTGATCCAGGAAAACATGCATGGTTCCAGGACTCCAGCCCCCCCCCCTCCCAGCCTGCCAGCCCCATCCTCAGCCAGGGACTTTCCAAGAGCTGCCCTGCCCAGCTGAGGAGCGCGCTAGTCAGCCTCGGTCAGGCTGCTGCGCCCTGTGTGGGGCTCTAAAGCGCTCTCATGTGAAATAGCAGGATGTATAGTCACATAGAGTCAAAAGTGTTTCAGCCTTTAATCGTGAGAGATCAAATGAAAGCACACTCACGGAGATTAAAAGTGGTTAATAACAACTAAATATTTACTAGGTCAAAAAGTAATAAAACTCCTTCAGAGGCTGGTGTGACTCAGCACTACAGGTGTGATCCCAGATCAGAACCGCTGGGTATCAAACACACGGAGCCTTCGTCATAAACAATACTGTAAAACCCAGATTACACAGCTGACCTTCTCCCATTTACAACTCACGTTCACTCACACAGCTGAAAATCTAAACGCCTTTATTGGGTAGTAAAAGTAGAGCGAGTGCTTCCATATACTCTTCAATTGACCCTCCGGTTAAGCTCCGCCCCTCGAAACGTAGCATCGTCCAGCACCGACTAGGGTCCGACAAACATCAGGACCTGCTCCGTATACTCTGACGCCGTCGTTTCTTCACGATTCGGAGCTCGTCGTGGTTAAACGTTGTGTAATAATGATCTGCTGAGTGAAGTCAGAGCTCCATGTGTTAAAGCTGCATTCTCTCTAGTGTCCATCAGGGGGCGACTCCTCTGGTTGTATAGAAGTCTAGTCTAAAATGACTCTACTTCTCTCTTGATTTATTCCCTCAGTAAACATTGTAAACATGAGTTTATGGTCTCAATCTCTAGTTTACAGTCTTCTTCAATACAGCATGATGTTCATTTAGTACATTATGCTCCATTTAGAGTCAAACACACCATAAAGCAGGGGATGCTTTAGGGGCGGGGCTACACACTGATTGACAGGTCTCTACCAGAGACGTATACGGCGTCTCTACGTCACTCCTCCTCAGTCCAGATATGGTCACTTCCTGTTCACTGGTTGTGAAAATAAGAACAACCTAATGACGGCCGTAATCCAAGATGGCGACGGCGAAATCGCCGAACTCAAGGCTTCAAAACATCAGTGCACAAACCAATGAGTGACGTCACGATGACTGTGGTTTCTACCTGAAAACCCGTGGAGCTAACATTAGCACATCATTAACTAGCATTAGCACTTCTATGTTACTTTATGCTTTATCTTTTCAACCTGCTGTCACGGCTGAATCTTTTGACATCCTGGATTTATCCTCCTGTCTAATATTACTTTTCTCCAAATAAAATACATTGT
>NW_027176448.1:52500-63439 GCF_023349555.1 Cebidichthys violaceus
GGGAGAGAGAGAGCGAGAGAGAGAGAGAGAGAGAGAGAGAGAGAGAGAGAGAGAGAGAGAGAGAGAGAGGAGTACGATGCTGGCGGGTTAGGATCAGATGACCATTAGGTCATAGAGCCTGCAGGTCCTCCGGGGCGCGGTGGACAGCCGGGTCAGCAGATCTCACACCTGCATGAGTGAAATCTAGTGCTGAGTCTGGAGGATGACTCCATGAGGGTGCCTGAGAATGAACTTCACTGGCGAGGATGAAGTATGAGCAACATCAAAGATGAAAGAGAGTGAGAGAGAGGGAGGGAGAGAGAGAGAGAGAGAGAGAGAGTGAGAGAGGGGGGGAGGTCTCTCTGAATGGAGCATTTTCCAACTAGAACATGTGGTTTTAGTTGGAATGTTTTGGGGGTTGATTTAAATAAAAATAAACATAAAGTTAATAACAAATACAAAGTTGGTTTCTTGAAGGCGGAGCATGTACACGCTGCCGCCGGTAGCTCTTTGCCTTCTTAACTTGTTTGTGTTTGTTGTTGTTTTACGTGTTTAGCACTAATGAACGATGACAGAATACATTCATCAACATCTGAAAAGGAAGCGAGGGGTCTTTGAGTCGACCAGCGCTCCACGGCCGACCAGCCAGACGGACCAAACTGCTCCAGAGAGGAGAGACGAGCTGGAAGCTAAGCTAACCCAGCTAGCACCTGAGGCTACTACCACTACCCAGCATGCTCCTGGTTGTCTGACGCCCGGTCGCAGAAATATAAGACGGATAAAAGCAGCGGGAGGTCGGTGACTGTTGAGTCCACGTCTTCACAGAGACCTGGATCCATGGTGGTCCAGGATCAAGCTGTGCTAGACCGGCGGACAGCAGGACAGAGAGCAGGACTCTGGAGGACCAGAGGAGGAGGACTCTGAGTCCACATCATGAGGACTCTGTGTTCACATCATGAGGACTCTGGAGGACCAGAGGAGAACTCTGAGTTCACATCATGAGGACTCTGGAGGACCAGAGGAGGAGGACTCTGAGTTCACATCATGAGGACTCTGGAGGACCAGAGGAGGAGGACTCTGAGTCCACATCATGAGGACTCTGGTGTTTATTTCCTCGTGTTGAATTGTTAATGTGAAGACGTCGGCCATATTGTCTGCAGAGAGAATTGTTACATTATGATGCAAATTCCCAAAATGCTCTACAGGAATGTTCTATTGTTCTCGTTTTGTTTTGTTACTACTGGGTGTCATTGTGCTTCGCCGTGTTGCATAATAACAATAAATCATCCTTGAAATCCTTGAATATGCGGATATTATTCGGGTTCTAGGAGCATTCTTTGAACACGTATACAACGCCTCCAGAATATGAGTCTCAGATGTTTCTAAGTAGGAACACCGTGTTTAAAACAAGACGGAATATTTGGTGCATGTAAACGTAGTCGGGGAGGAGCGATGCTCGTCTACCGAACAACCGAGGTTAGAGTGGCGATATCAAGATATTATTATTGTCATAGAAATATAGAATTTTTTGCGTGTTTTTCCGGAAAAAGATGCAGTGAGGTCAGAGGCTGTGGTGAAAACACACAGTGAGCCTGCGAGGGTTAAAAGAGTATGAGTAAGATCGTACAGTGCTCTATGTAATCAAGACAGAAGAGTGTGTGTGTGTGTGTGTGTGTGTGTGTGTGTGTGTGTGTGTGTGTGTGTGTGTGTGTGTGTGTGTGTGTGTGTGTGTGTGTGTGCGCGTGTGTGTTTTGTGACAATCATAACCAGAACTAAGTGCTGCTGAGTCAGTTCTATCTGTTCATTTCCTCAGTCAGAACCGTAAGCTCCACTGATGTGGTCACCACAGACCGGTACAGACCAAAGCGAGCCCAACCAAACCAGACCAGAGGAATACAAAAAACAACACACGGCTCACCAGCTGCCTCCCGCCAACTCAGAGCAGCGTGCACGAGGCCGTCAGAGCCGCCACTTAAAGGACCGGGGGGGGGGGGGCAGCTTTCCAGGCAGAGCCACAGCCCAGTCCAGGAAAGAAGCAGCGTTCTGCACCTGGATGAGGACTCCGAGGTCAAGTGGCGTGTTTGGGTACTAGTGGTGCTGTACGGATCATAGACCTCACGGGTCGGATCGGCACAAAAGAGGGTCACGAGCCTGCGATGACCCGTGAGGGGGATCGGTACGGATCACGGATCGGCGTCGGCCCGTCGCACCACTAGTGGCTCCACTTTGGACCGAAACGCAAGCAAGAGACTCTACACACACCAGTCAAATCAAACTTTGACAAGGCGTGAGTCCACGGCTGACAATGTAAACAACACACACACATGAGTAACCCGATGAGTGGTCCCAACAGAACCGGTGACTGTTCCCGGTGAATCACCCTTCAGGACCCAGGAGGAGAGAGACGCATTCATATGTTTCTGATTTGGCTCTGATGAGTTTCACCCCGCTGGTCTCTCTTTTTATCTCGTCCAAATAATTACCCCCCGCACTGAGACACACACACACACACACACACACACACACACACACACACACACACACAAACCAGTACGCATAGGCGAAAAAGACGATCTGCTTGATCTAACGCACCATACGCCGTGTTTACGTTTGTGGTGTTTTTATCGGTTTTAGGAATCAGCTGTTTGTCTGGTGCACACATCAGCACATACTCCCACACCTCCAGAGTCTGCAGACAGCTGCGGACTCTTTTGAAGTTGGCATCATTTTTGGACCAGGGGCAACATCAGATCTGCTCCTCCACCTGCCAGACACCAAACAGAGGGGAAGTCCGTCCACACACGTGTTCATATCAACAGATATCCAAATAAATAGGGAGGAGGAGGAGCTTTTAGCTAGACTTCTTTCAAGACCACGACTTCAGTCATATTACTGAACTGGTGTATTTCTTAACATTACTGTGATTGGTCATAGTAAACCTCTGCAGTGCCTTTTGGATTATTGGTCACGGTACATTTATTCAAACAAACACAGAACATGTGGCAGTAAAAGAGGGGAATGAGTCGTCGTGTTTTTATGGGGAATTTGGATGTTTTCAGATTAATTTGAGGAGTGACCATATTGTTGTTTTTATGTTGCACATTTTATCATAAGTGTGTCATGCAGTGTGAGACTCAGACTGCTCTGGTCTTGGTCTCTCCGGTTCAGATGTTCCGGACTACAACGCTGATACAAAGAGCCCTGAACCACCTCAGTAGTGGGTAAAGCACCTGAACGCATCAGCAAAGAAAAAAAGAGGCGACATTACATCAGTTGTTCCTGCTCACACCTCCAGCTCTCTGTGAGATTCAGCAACTGGGCCTTTTTTAAATGGCCGTACGGTAACTCTGACTAACTTGGCACGCGGTTAACGCACCTGACATAATCAAGCTCTAATGAAAGCTCCCGGCTCTTCCTCCGTGTGCTCGTCATCACCGCTTCAGAGGACGGAAACGCTGAAGTCACAGGTGCATCAGCCTTAAAAGAGACGTATTGTGTCGTTAAATAAACGTTGTGCGATCGATAGAATTCACGCTGATGTGAGGAGCGGTTCATGTGGATTTGGAGAAATTCACAGACCAAATAGAAAGAGAGAGGAGGACATAGAGAACGTGGGGGGGGAGAGAGAGAGAGAGAGAGAGAGAGAAAGAGAGACACAGAGAGAGAGAGAGAGAGAGAGAGAGAGAGACACAGAGAGAGAGAGAGAGAGAGAGAGAGAGAGAGAGAGAGAGAGAGAGAGAGAGACACAGAGAGAGAGAGAGAGACAGAGAGACACAGAGAGAGAGAGAGAGAGAGAGAGAGACAGAGAGAGAGAGACACAGAGAGAGAGACAGAGAGAGAGAGACACAGAGAGAGAGACAGAGAGAGAGAGAGACCCTAAGATGACACTTAACAGTTTAAAGAGCTTTTCTTGTGTTTTCCTTTCGTTCACTTGCTGCCACACACAGCCTGCATGGAGAATGAGACGCACACAGGAATACGGGGGGGAGAGAGATGGGGCAGAGAAAGCGTCTTTGATGTCTGTGTGCATCTTTGTCCATGTCTTCCTCCAGTGCAACCTGTCACAGGCTCCGTCTTTACCCCGTCCCCTTGTAGGTGGTTAGGGAGTAAATCCCTGCATCTCACATCCCGGTTGTCCCCCCCCCCCCCCCCCCATCCTCTGCCTCTCTAATTGCCTCTCTTACCCTCCAGCCCGCCCCGGCAGGTTACAGCAGCTCTCTGTAGACTGCTGAGGACCCACGTGGACGGGATGAGAGAGATCCTCCCGTGCTCTCGCCGAGCGTCCCCCGATGCATCGAGGCCAGTGTGCCACGGCTCCTCCGTGACAGAAGCTCCCCGGGACATGAGACACTTCCTGGTGAACCGGACTGAATGGACTAACGCTGGAGGAACCGGGAAGCTGAACAGAGAGACTCACTGAGGACTTTTAGCGATAGCGCTGAATTGTACTGCGATCAGCGTCACTTACATTTCAGTTCTAGTATTTGAGTATTTGTGAGGTAGGAACCAGGCAAGAAGTCAAATCATGTGTTTACATGCAGTTCTTTTGTCAGAGCATTTAGACTGGCAGCACATTGAGATGACAGGCTTTGTAGGCCTTAGATCAGGGGTCACTAATAGGCGGACCGCGGTCCGGATCCGGACCCAGACGCCGTTGTATCCGGACCCAGGACCTAAAACCGATAGATAAATGAGAATTATTACATTTTGACGGAGCGCTTGTATTTTAACCGGCGCAGCTTTTCCAGCCTTTACGGTACTTGTTCAGCGGCGTAGATCACATCACGTGATGCAGCTCAGCCAATCAAAGATGAGTATTCTGACAAGTTTCCTGACTGGAGTGAGATGTAGACACACAGGGGGGGGAGACGAGGACAGAGAACGAGGAGTAGGAGGATTATGATGTGAGTCAGAGAAGTTGATTCACATGAAGTTCTCCAAAAAGAGAGAAGTGGTCAGAGAGACCAGAGACCAGAGTCTTTAACCAACAATGAACAGACTCTTTAGGTTCATTCTCCACACGGACAGTTTAAAACCAGTGTGTCTCATATGTTCAGAGACCGTGACGATTATTAAAGCGGTAAAGTGAAGCGCCACTACGAGACAAAGCACAACTCTTTAGATCAAACGTACCGACTCACATCTGAGATGAAGACACAGAAAACAAACCTAAGAGCCCAATATGATCAGAATCCTAACACATGAATTCATGACCAACTATGATGTGAACAGAGAGGATAGAGCTGAAACAAGTAGTTTAATAACCACACATAAAGTCCATGCTCACATGCTACATCAGAATGTCCTGGTTCTGTCTGAGTGACACCTTGAGGTGCTCTGCTATTAAGATGCACCTTTTTCAAAAGCTTTCAGTTCTGTCAGTTATTCTTTAATCCGGCCCTTATTTTACTTGAAATGAGAAGAACATTTATTCATGTATTTCTATGTATTATTTGAAAACCGAGAATAATAACTGTTAAAATATAATTGATGTGTCCTGTCTTTATTTGATTTGACAGTTGTTGGCTACACAGAGACGTTGTTACTACTACTACTACTAGGCTACTAGCTAAGTAGCCAGCCGACGGCTAGTTAGCTAGCGTGCTAATTCCGCCGCGCTTTCATGCTACACTGGTCGCAGAAAATAAGCGCAACAACTCTCCAGCTCTCTATTGGTTTAGCGTGCTGCACTTTATCATCTCACATGTATTGAATATTGATTCACTTCATCATCTCACATGTATTGAATATTGATTCAGCACCTGAATCAATTGATTGGTAGCGTTAGCACAATACTCTGAGGGGATTCATGTCTGCCTCCAGTCTTTACTTTGTTTTTTTTCATGACGTCAGATGTGAAAGGGTCTACATCTAGCTTCGGAGCTCCCTTCCCCACATTATTCAGATATTTAATATGTCATTTCTGTAACTTTCCGTCCCCGAGAATCTGATGTTCACACTCACTTCCCGTCGTGATTATGATTAGCCCGAGAGGAAGCGGGGTTTGAACTTCTCTCTCTTGCTCTGGGTTTTAGTTTCCTACACTTTTTTTTGCGTGAAAAAACCGTATCAAACACTATGAATGCCGAATGAAAATGTCTTTTTTTGACTGTTTGCAGTTGTCCCGGCGAACTATGACGACTAATACGAACTACTTCTGTTAGAAACTTTCTGAATTTTACAGAACAGGCTCAGTGTGTAAAAAGCCGACTCGTGCCAACGCAACCAGACGCACCGGCGTACAAACGGTCACGGCACAGCCAGCTGTCTGCGTCGGTGTGGAAGCGCCCGAACAAAACAAAAAAAATCCGGTTACTGCAGCAAAACAGACGATAACGCGGCTACTTAAGTGCTTGTAAAAGGAACAAACTGTGAATAAGAAGTGGTTAAATAAAGGAGGCAGAGCGCTGTAACAGGTGCAGACAGAACGAGGGAGCAGCGACGGTTTGTCTGGGATCTGCTCGTCAGGCAAAAAAAACAAAAAGAAACAGACCTGCTGTTTGCCCTCCCCTCAGGCCTCTCTCACCCTCTCACCCTCTCCCTCTCTTCAATTTCATCACCCCCCCCCCACCTCTCAGCAGCCAGTGTGGTGTCTCTGTACATTTCTGTATGCGTTTGTTTGTTTGTCTGTGTTTACTTCACAACAGCTGGATACGGTTTGTACTCTTAAAACCTGAGCTATGGGACTCTGTGAACACACACACACACACACACACACACACACACACACACACACACACACACACACACACACACACACAGAGAGAAAGTGTTGTCTCTGGTGCATTTTTTTTGCAGCTCTGAGATATAAGAAAACATAAGGCTGAGCGTGAACTCACATATGATGGTGATATCTTTTACATGATTAGTGTTTTTGTTTTGCTTTGCCACCACAAGTCGTGCACATCTGGATATCTCCAAACAAACACTACGTTCATGCTTTTGTAAATCTTAAACAGGAAGTGACCACATCTGGACTGAGGAGGAGTGACGTAGAGACGCCGTATACGTCTCTGGTAGAGACCTGTCAATCGGCGTGTAGCCCCGCCCCTAAATCATCCCCTGCTTTATGGTCTGTTTGACTCTAAATGGAGCATAATGTACTAAATGAACATCATGCTGTATTGAAGAAGACTGTAAACTAGAGATTGAGACCATAAACTCATGTTTACAATGTTTACTGAGGGAATAAATCAAGAGAGAAGTAGAGTCATTTTAGACTAGACTTCTATACAACCAGAGGAGTCGCCCCCTGATGGACACTAGAGAGAATGCAGCGGAGGTTGCCGTCCGGTTTTACGGCAGTCTGCGACACACAACCTCTTTCTCTGTGCGTCGTACAGTCGTTCACACACAAACCAACTAGCAGCAGTTTGGAGATGAATGCCCCAAAGAAAAGCTCACATTTATAGTCGGAGGGAGAAACACACCTTCTTATAGACATTATAAAGACTTCGATGTCAACAGGTTTTTGGATATGCGTTCAAACGATCGAATATGTAAATCGGAGTTTGCACGGCTGCATGTAAACGAGAATTTTAATGTTCATTAGCCATGTAGCTTAGCAGGAATAATGGCAAAAAAAACGGAACATTTGGTGCAGGTATACGTAGTAATTGAGATATATTGAGATATTAACCAAAGGGTGTATGGTGCGGCCGACTGCATGAAGATGAATACGAGTGTGTACCTGAGTGTGTGTGTGTGTGTGTGTGTGTGTGTGAGAGAGAGAGAGAGCACACCACGCTGTGATCCTTAATAAGTGCACTCAGTGTACGATACAAATTCCTACAAGGTGGAGATAAATACACAAGCCGCCCCCCCCCCCTCCTCTTCCACATCCCTCGTTCTTTCTTTCTCCTGTCCTCCTACACATCGCGGTCCTTTCATGTGCAAAGCAGATGGAGTCAATGACATGCTAATGAGACGAGAGCTGCTCCACAGCAGTCCTGGAGCCACTTCACCACACAGGCACACGTGTATGCAGACACACACACACACACACACACACACACACACACACACACACAGAACGCATATATGTAGCATTTAACCCAAACGTTGATTCACTTTTTAATGAACAATGGAGCAACTGTATTTGTTTGTGGACTTGGACTCGTGACCTCATTGTTCAGGTGATGGAAGGATCTCTGTGTGTGTGTGTGTGTGTGTGTGTGTGTGTGTGTGTGTGTGTGTGTGTGTGTGGTGACGTGTCAGATAACCCACTTCAAGAACACAAGAGTATTAAAGGATGATGCTGATTGTTGGGTTGGACATGAATATTGGACGGTTTGGTTGTTCGTTGGAGTGGGAGGTATTTTGGGGTTTTTCTAGGCAGCCTGTTTGTTTACCTCCGACCCTAACTACAGAAGTCAAAGTGTGTCCTCGGTGTTTTAGTACACAGTGTGAGCGTGTCTTCTTTTAACAGGTCCGTGTTCCACTGAACACATTTCCTCTCATTCAGTTGAGCCTCTGGATGCCTCCGAGCTTCGCTCCGGAAGAAAAAGCTCAGGTAGTTGATGGGTGAGCGCACGGAGCGGCACTTGAGGCCAGATTAACAGGTGACATTTACGACGCCGGGTTGTGTGTGTGTGTGTGTGTGTGTGTGTGTGTGTGTGTGTGTGTGTGTGTGTGTGTGTGTGTGTGTGTGTGTGTGTGTGAGAGAGACTGGCAGGGCCGAGGACTGAGTGATATAAGGCTCCCTATCAGCAGACAGGAGTCAACTACTCCCACTACTCCCCGCCCTAAAGGGCAGGCTTTATGGCTCCATCCTGATATATGCTCCTCCATGCAGCAACTTTTATTTAGGAGCCCCCTGTTGACCCCCCCCCCCCCCCCTCTCCTCTGGCTTATTAAAGACTGGTTAGGTGTTATTCACCGGTTAGCTGCATTTCACTGGAAACGTAATGAACTAACTAAATTTGAATTTCTCTTGTTTTTATATTCAGACTCTTGGTTGAGATGTTCTCATTTTGATGCACTTTAAAATGAGTATGAAGCATGTCTGTTTAGTTCTGTTCATCTTATTATGTAAAGACAACAATCCTTTATTCTAGAGGTAAATAGATCCATAACAATAACACAGAGAAATCAAAGGATTTCAGTTTACAATTATGTAGTAAGTTAATACCAGCAGGTGTTTGGTGCTTTACATAATAATCACTTAGAGAGAAAGAGAGACAGAGAGAGAGAGAGAGAGAGAGAGGAGAGAGAGAGAGAGAGAGGAGAGAGAGAGAGACGAAGAGAGAGAGAGAGAGAGAGAGAGAGACAGAGAGACAGAGAGAGAGAGAGAGAGAGAGAGAGGCAGACGAAGAGAGAGAGAGAGAGAGAGACGAAGAGAGAGAGAGAGAGAGAGAGAGAGAGAGAGAGAGAGACAGAGAGACAGAGAGAGAGAGAGAGAGAGACAGACGAAGAGAGAGAGAGAGAGAGACGAAGAGAGAGAGAGAGAAAGCGACAGAGAGACAGAGAGAGAGAGAGAGAGAGAGAGAGAGAGAGAGACAGACGAAGAGAGAGAGAGAGAGAGAGACGAAGAGAGAGAGAGAGAGACAGAGAGAGAGAGACAGAGAGAGAGAGAGAGAGAGAGAGAGAGGCAGACGAAGAGAGAGAGAGAGACAGAGAGAGAGATTACAGGTTGTAGTGGGAATATTGATTTTGCATATAAACAATATACACAAATATAAAACATGTTAGATAAATCAACACATATTGCTGATTATTGAATTGTAATGGTGTATAAACCTACAGAATGAATATGCTCTCCTCAAAGCCACCAGACTCCATTGAAACCCATCAAGGCTTCGTCCTTGTCGACTGTCCAACAAGCTCATCCAAACAGTGCTGCTTAGTCTGTCCCCTGTTCAGTCCTGGCTCTGGTTCAGGTCTAAGTGAACCCTCAGTTCACCACGGTCCAGGAGTAAATAAACAGCCAGACAACCGAGTCAAACTCTTCACCTCCACGGGAACTAAACCAAAAACTCAGTTCGCTCTTTCCTGACCCAACCTCCACCGTGTGACGTGACCTGGGTTCTGTTTCCTCTGTTCCTCCAGTATGGTACCAGCGTGGTACTGGTTCACTCATGCCGGTCTTATCAGCGCTCCGACACAGTGATCAGGCGGAGTCTTTAAATATTCATTGTGAGTCCTGGTGGCGCTGTGCAGTGATCTCCTTCCAGGAACAGGTGGAGCAGCAGGGCCACGCCTCCCTCTGCTCTGACCCAGGAGACGAGTTAACCGGGCCGGGCCTTTACACACTAACCCCCCCCAGGGGTGAACCACATGGCCGGAAACATAAGCCTCTGCTATTAGAAAAAGATCAATGCTGCTTTATTTATTCATCCACGCAGCCTTCAGTGCAGCCGCTCCGGCTCTGAAGACGCCGTTTTAAGCATTCTCAACTTTATTTCACTTTCTACTCATAACTGTATCAGTCATCATCATCATCATCATCATCATCGTCTCAATTACCGACATCACACCTGTTTCCAATCACATGCACCTATGAGTCTCTCTGTGAACCTCCTCTGTTACATGGACTTTCCCTGCTGAGTCAAAGAAGTCATCGTAGAACTGAAGCTGAACCAGTCATAGTGTGTGTGTGTGTGTGTGTGTGTGTGTGTGTGTGTGTGTGTGTGTGTGTGTGTGTGTGTGGAGCCTAGTGATTGGATGGGCTAGGTGACCTGAGGGGTGTATATTTATGACTAACACTTAGACACAGGATCAATGTCCAGTAAATGTCTACAGGCTCAGAGCGGTGAACACTTTAACGTGACGACGGCTTCAGACAGAAACACATTCTCTGCATGGCGCACACTGCTCTCTCACTCCTCTCTTCTCATTGTTTACATTACTGCATTTCAGTTTGACAGTTCATGACGTGTCCCAAAACTATTCTGCTGCTTGTTTTATAATTAAAGGTTTAAAAAAATGAGAACTAAAATGTACAAAATATGTTGTTTACTAT
>NW_027176449.1:0-12500 GCF_023349555.1 Cebidichthys violaceus
ACCTCGGGAGTGCGGGACGTGTCAGTTGGAGGCTTTGAGGTCCGACATCAGCAAAAAAAAAAAAAAAAAAAAGAAACCCTCTCTCTCTCCAGCCGGTGAAGCGGCCACTACTGCTCTTCAAGTAGTGATTTTATTTTGATTTTTTTTAATTCTAACCACTAAAACCTTTTTTTTTCTTCCCGGTTCCACTTAGGATTTTGTGCTTTGTGGTTTAATTTCAAATCCAGGGCACTATTCCATGTGTATCATATCTGATATATATCTATATCTATAGATATAGATATTCTATATATAGATAGATCTATATATAGATATATATTTTGTTACTGTTGAGAATCAGGCTTCCCACCTTCCCACCGCGACTACTAACTTTGGACCACCGGAGACACCAGCCCTGTCGCCAGTCGGGGGGGGGAACCGAGAGAAGGAGGGATTTGACACCGAGCAGCGAGCCTATATTCTGTCCGCTTGACTGTGCGTGAGGACGGGAAGGAAGGGAAGAAAAAAACCGAGCTCCCCTGTCGCCACCGGCGTCTTGTTTTTTCCACCGTACGGAGGAAGAAGCAGCGGCAGCGGCAGAAAGGGAAGAGGGATTTAGGCCTGAATTACGCCACGGGAATTAAACCTGGAGGAGATTTCACGGTCAGTTTCTTCTCTTTTTTTTTTTTACCTCCGTATATTCCGCCCCTGTGTGTCTCTGTTTAGCCGAATATGTGGCGTGTTTCTCGGGCCTGAACGTGTATTCTTTAGGGGGGGGGCTCTGTCCGCCTGCTGTGTTGCTGGAAAGAGAAATTGCTCGTCGGACTGGGGGCGGACGTTCAAAGGGAGATTAAATAAACACCGAATGGCTACTGTTGCAATATTACTCTGCACACACACACACACACACACACACACACACACACACACACACACACACGAGAGAGAGTCAGGACTGTTTAGCGTGGAATTCGGTGGGTTTTGACATCCGGGTTCGGCTCCACGGTTTTTTTTTGTTGTACACGCAGCGGTAGCGGCGCAGCAGCTCTGTGGGTCGGGGGGGGGGGTATTTTTAGGCAGCGTTACGCTGTGTTATTAGCGGGCTCGCTGGGGCTACTTATCCCCGGCTGCCGCTTTTAACCACGCGCTCCTCCGCCCTGCTCACCCTTCCTTCTATCCTCCCTCCCTCGCGTCCTCTCCTCTCCTCGCCTTGTTTCCTACCCCGCCGTTTTTTTTGGACAGCTGAAGCCCCACCAGGCCTCATTCCTCTGGCTCCCTAAACCTGAACAGGTGCATTGTTATTTTTATTTGTAAAGCAGGCCAGGACATCCGAGAGAGAGAGAGAGAGAGAGAGAGAGAGAGAGAGAGAGAGAGAGAGAGAGAGCGAGAGAGAGAGAGAGAGAGAGCGAGAGAGAGAGAGGCCTCTTAATAACGTGGACCGTCACGCTCCGTCTCTGGGTTTATTTTTGGCGTCCTGTTAAAGGACAGTGTCCCCCTTGAAGAAAAAAATAATGTGCACCCAAAGTGACCTCATTGTTCTTGGCACTATTTTCCATCTTCCTCTAGTAGTGTCGCTCGTGCTGTTGCGTGCGCTCGTGCGCCAGTAGGGGTACGAAGTTGGGGAGGTGTGTGTGTGTGTGTGTGTGTGTGTGTGTGTGTGTGTGTGTGTGTGTGTGTGTGCGCGCGTGCGCGCGCGTGCGTGTGGGGTGGCATGGACGCACGTAACCTCATCATGAGCACACTGCGGGCGGAGGATGAGCTCCGGTGAACTCCCGCTATGTGTCGGACGATTTCACGGTCCTTAAACACAACACGCTTAATACAAAAAAACAACAAACATAAGGCAGCAGCCAACGAGGAGAGGAGGTGAGGCGCGTCGTGCGTGTGTGTGGTGTGTGTGTGTGTGTGTGTGTGCCGGTGGATGTTCTCTCTCTCCTCTCGCCCACCTTCGTCGTGATTCCTCTCACGTATGCTTTGCCATGGAGACGTTTGACAGCCTGCCGCGGTCTGGGTACGTCTCCTTTTGACCGAGGGACGAAGAGAGAGAGAGAGAGAGAGAGAGAGAGAGAGAGAATGAAGTCTCTAAAAGAGAACCTGGAAACGTGAACAGTGAGTGGAGGGGCTCTGTCATCGCTCCAGCTGTGTTTAAGGTCCTCCAGTGAACCAATCACATGTTGACTTTATAACTCTCAAGGCGCTTCATGACACTTTCAATGTCATGGGATTTATTAAAACCCTTCTCTTGGTCTCTCTTCTTCATCGGGAGGGCTTCAGGCTCGACTGTAGAGGTGGTTTTTTTAGGCAGTTGTGACCTTTCCTGAGTTCTGGTAGAGACTCACTTCATGCTGGGTTTGCTCTTCTTCCATTGGTGAGCTCCAGCTCCAGTCACTCGAGTGTCCCCCCCCCCCCTCCTGACTGCATTAAAAGGGCCCGACTGTCCCGGTACCGGGGGTTTCGGAGCGGTCCCATTGTTCTCCACCTGAAGCCCGTAGAGGAGGCCCGGAGGTCCCGCCTGTTTTCCATCACCCCTACGGACGCTAATCAATACCTCCTCACAGCGTCTCTGACCCTCGGTGACGTCGCCATGGGCCCGGCAGCTGAACACACAACGTGTGTGTGTGTGTGTGTGTGTGTGTGTGTGTGTGTGTGTGTGAACAGGCGTCATGTTGATGCGACTGGTGTGCTTTGTAGACGAGCCGTCTTTAATCCTCTACACAGAGAACTGTGTTTGTTTCCCTTTCAGCAGCAGGAACCACCTCCACTGATGGTGGTGAGGATGATGATGGTGGTGATGATGGGCGTGTGTGTGTGTGTGTGTGTGTGTGTGTGTTTATTTTTAGTTCATTTTAGTTAGTTGCTAGTTTGAGGTTTTACAGAATAGTTTGCTTGTTATTCGTTGCAAACAATAAACGGAAGTGACCATATTTGAAATGCAGAGGAGACACCGAGAGACCTGTCAATCACTGTGTAGCCCCGCCCCCTAAATCATCCCTGCTTCATGGTCTGTTTGACTCTAAATGGAGCATAATGTACTAAATGAACATCATGCTGTATTGAAGAAGACTGTAAACTAGAGATTGAGACCATAAACTCATGTTTACAATGTTTACTGAGGGAATAAATCAAGAGAGAAGTAGAGTCATTTTAGACTAGACTTCTATACAACCAGAGGAGTCGCCCCCTGGTGGACACTAGAGAGAATGCAGCTTTAACACGTGGAGCTTTGACTTCACTCTTCAGAACCAGAGGTGCTTCTGTTCTGTTCTTTGTGAAAAAAAGGATTAAAAAGCAGATTAGTGTCCAAAACAGTTTGCAGTAAATAACCTCATCTTGTGTTTTGCACACACACACACACACACACACACACACACACACACACACACACACACACTGGAGTCATCTCTTTGTGTACTAGTAGAGCTGTAATAACACAAAGAGGTGAGAAATGCTCCTCACCGCAATGAAAGGAGGTCCAGTGTTCTCTATCGTTTGTACAGAAGAGATCTCTGTGCTAACCTTTAGAGTAAACACTGTGCATTTGCGAGTGTGTGTGTACTCTATTCTGTGTGCATCCTGTGCTACTGTGTTGTGTGTGTGTGTGTGTGTGTGTGTGTCATGTATCAAAGGGTCAACACCAGCAGAGCTGCCTCTGAAAGGCGCCTCAGTCTTCAGTGTAAAAGCTGTTCTTGTAGGCTGAGAGGTTCAGATTAACTGGAGCCGTCGCTGCAGCCATCTTTTCAACGCGATGATCAGCTTAATAGCTATTGAACGCTGGAACACACACACACACACACACACACACACACACACACACACACACACTTTGCATGGGCTGTGTGTTAGAGGAGGAAAACAAAGTCCATGGGTCTGTTCTGTGGTTTTGTGAGGAAACCCTGGAGCTCCGCTTTGGTCGTGTCTTGGTTTCTTTCCTCTCCACTTAAGCTTATATAATCCTTAAATGTGCTGAGTGTCCTTCTAACCTGAGACGACCCGGAGGAGCCCGGACCTTTATTCATTTAAATGATGCACTTATGTCATCGTCCTTTGTCTGTTTATTGCAAATAAACATATATATATAAATTATATATTGTGTTCATAGCGCTGTAGTAAACCAGCCGATGCGTGGATAGATACAGTGAATACAGCGCCTCACATGATGTTATGAACCCAGACAGGACAGCGTTTTTCTGACTTTTTCTGACTTTTTCTAAAATTTCTTACGTTTTCTGGCGTTTTCTTACGTTTTCTGGCGTTTTCTGACTTTTTTCTGACGTTTTCTGACTATTTATTACTTTTTATGACTTTTTATGACATTTTCTAACATTTTCTGCCGTTTTCTGCCGTTTTCTGACTTTTTACGACTTTTTCTGGCATTTATTGACGTTTTCTGACTTTTTCTAACATTTTCTGACTTTTTCTAACGTTTTCTGGCGTTTTTCTGGCGTTTTCTGACGTTTTCTGTCTTTTTCTTGTGTTTTCTGACTTTTTCTGACGTTTTCTGGCGTTTTCTGACGTTTCTGGTATTTTCTGGCGTTTTCTGGCGGTGACCTCCACAACACGTTCACAGCAGTAGTGGTTATTTCGGGCCGAGGGTTGGTGAAACGTCTACATGGAGGTACTAAGCCCCGCCTCCTCCTCCTCTGGAGCGTCCGGTGAAACGACCCCCGAGGAACAAACACCAACTCCAGGAAGTAGACGGTGCACAAACGCATGAACAAATATTCTTATTGTGAATGTTTGAAAACTCGCATGACATTTTAAGCAAGCCGTTTAATCGTTGAAAGGAAAAGACACCGATCCCTTTTGCTCACCAGGCTGCTCACTTCTTAAAAACAACAACAGCTTTTGTTTTTTTATCTCATTTCCATCTCGGCTAAACAAGATGTTCGTCAGAAGGCAGACCGGAGTCTAACACGCTACCTTCTGTCTACGTCTGAGCTACTTTCTATTTCAGAAATCAATATCATCCAAAATAGGGTTGAGTTCCTCTGATATGAAAACGCCCCCGTGTGTCCTCCTCAGGATGACTCTCATCTTTCCCCCACAGCTCAGAGATCACCTTCCTTCTATTTCCTTGTTCTGGAAGGAGGAGAAGAAGAACTACGTGGGCATGTTGTGGAGTAAGCCCACCTGATCACATGGGGAGGTGAGCTTTAGGCGCCTTAGAGTCTTAGTCTCTCTCTCTGGCTTCCGTTCTGTCGCTGCGAGTTCATGACTGAAGCACCGCTTTGAGTCGGTCAGAACTCTTGAAATGAAAGCAGTCACATGTGTTTAAAAGGTGTGGGCGGGGCCATCGCTGCTGCTGCTCTCGGTCCGAGGTAACGGACAGAAAACACCTTCTTTTTATTGAAAGGCTTTGGGGCGATGACGTCCGCCGGACGCTCTACGAGTGTGAACCGGGGCCCGGGGGGTTGGAGTTGAAGTCTCTGTCGCTGTTGTCATGGTGTCAGCGTGGCGTTAAAATAGAGGCCGGTGAGAATGTGTAACCGGAGCGTCCAGGCTGCTCTCGTGTGATCTCAATCTGCAGCAGCTCCCGCCGTGAGCTGTGATTCCAAACGGTCCCTCTGGCTCCAGTGGTCCGGTCTGCTTTTAGTCTCCAGCTGCCGTCGTCACTCACCTGTCGGGCCGTCACTCAGACACCTGAGGACTTAACGTTGTGGTTAGCGATCAGAGCTAACGGAAGGAGGAAACAAGCCCACCACACACACACACACACACACACACAGAGAAACCACCACGGTTGATCTGAGATGTAAAACATCTGTGGAGCGTCGAACTTTGTCAAAGTTTACGCCCATCAGAGTTCACCAAAATAGCACAAAATGCTCAGATGGTGTGAGAAGCTTTCAGGATAAAGGGAATGTCCACAAACGTTCTGCTTTTCACGTTTATCTGTCAACACAGTTTAGTTTTTGTGTATTTCTTTACGTTAACGTTGACACTTGTGCTGTAGGATGTGGGACCACGTTCCTATTCGTTGGGTGCGTTCATGGACTCACTTTAACTCATTGGGCCCCTGGGCACAGACATATAAAGGGCCCCAGCTCTTCTAACTACGATCAACAGACACATATTAGATGTGTTTTGGTCTTGTTTTGCATCTCTTAGTAGTCATGGTGTGTCTCCTTGTGGTTGTCTTGTGTCTCGTTTTTGATAGTTTTGCATCTATTCATAGCTGTTTTGTGTCTCTTTTTGGTCGTATTGTGTTTATCTTGGTTGTTTTGCATCTTGTTGTAGTCGTTTTGTATCTTGTTGTGGTAGTTTTGCATCTTGTTGTAGTAGTTTTGTATCTTGTTGTAGTAGTTTTGGATCTTGTGGTAGTAGTTTTGCATCTTGTTGTGGTAGTTTTGCATCTTGTGGTAGTAGTTTTGCATCTTGTTGTGGTAGTTTTGCATCTTGTTGTAGTAGTGTTGGATCTCGCTATAGTAGTTTTGCATTTTGTTGTGGTCATTTTGCATCTTGTTGTAGTAGTTTTGCATCTCGCTATAGTAGTTTTGCATCTTGCTGTAGTAGTTTTGCATCTTGTTGTAGTAGTTTTGCATCTTGCTGTAGTAGTTTTGCATCTTGTTGTAGTAGTTTTGCATCTTGCTGTAGTAGTTTTGTATCTTGTTGTGGTAGTTTTGCATCTTGTTGTGGTCGTTTTGCATCTTGCTGTAGTAGTTTTGTATCTTGTTGTAGTAGTTTTGTATCTTGTTGTGGTAGTTTTGCATCTTGTTGTGGTCGTTTTGTATCTTGTTGTGGTAGTTTTGCATCTTGTTGTGGTCGTTTGTATCTTGTTGTGGTAGTTTTGTATCTTGTTGTAGTAGTTTTACATCTTGCTTGCGTCTCTCTTTTGCTAGTTTTGCATCTCTGTGGTAATCGTATGTCTCTTTGTGAATACTGAACAATAAATCATTAACTTCTCTCAGAAGCTGTGGCCCAGGGGTCCATTGACCCGTACGTTTAGTAATCAGTACTTGGGTACGCTGTATCGTTGTTTTAACTGCTGTAAACTTCCGTGGATTGTATCTTGACCCAACTCCTCCTCCATAAAGCCTTTGAGGGTTTAAAACTTTTCTTCTTTTTGAGTTTGTAGCTACAGCCTCCACTGACTTCCTGATGTTCCTCTTCCTACTTTTTTTTCTCTTGTGGTCCAGTTACAGCAGATATGACTGTAAGACGCAGATATCATCACCGCCGTGTGTGTGTGTGTGTGTGTGTGTGTGTGTGTGTGTGTGTGTGTGTGTGTGTGTGTGTGTGTGTGTGTGTGTGTGTGTGTGTGTGTGTGTGTGTCACACCACTGATCTGGGAGGGAGAACCAGTGTGGCCCGAGCAGTCATTAGTTCTGGGGCATTAGCTGCTGATCAGCGGACAGCTTTATTAGCCCCTCTGCGTTGGCTGGTGAGTCTGGCGGACACGGAGCCAAATGGCGCTGTGAGTCGCCCGGTCGACCGTGGAGGAATTCCACCGCCACGCCAGAACCCTCCTTCTGTGAGCCTCATTGTGACTCCACTTCACTGGAGCCACATGCTGCGACCCGGTCCACGCCCAGTGAGGCGTTTACTCCGGATCGAGTAGTCGAGTAGAAACACTTTGGCCAAATGAAAGAGTAAATACACAGAAGAGAAAGTAAGACGGGACAACGTTTTACAACCATTTTATTACTTTGCATAGAATAATAAGATCTGTCAGAAGTCAACTCATATTCCACTTTTTAAGGGTTTAAAGCTACAGACGCACTTAACCTTAAATCCTCCAAATGATAAATGTTTTCCTTTTACCTTATTTTAATATACTTTGGTTGTTTGCATACAAAACTCACAATTCAGATTATTAGGAAATAATATTGCTGCTTAGTGTCAGGAAGTAGGAATTTCTACATTTTACAGGATTACATTTGAACACATCATGATAACACTTTAATACATGAATTCGCCCCAACAGTCATTTTTTACTGAATAGAGCTTGAACGCATCATGATGTAGCTCCACGCGATCTCCGTTAGCCGTTAGCGCCACGTAGCACTGCGCTGCCCGCCCGCGCTGCTAGCGGCTAACGCTAACTAGCTCGTGAAAAGCTGTATGCGCCCCGCGTTAAGACGGAGCCTTGTACTTTTACTTGTACTACTACTGCCTAGTACTACTTGCTGAGTGCTGCAGAGTGATCCAGGTGTTTTACAGCAGGTCATCTTCACGATGATGTCGAGTCGCTCGGCCGTGAAGAATCCTGCTTCGCCACAAACACCGGAGCCAGTAACCATGGAGACATTGGAGACGAGCTGAGCGGGGGTGGCGGGCCTTTTCTTTTTTTCTTTCTTTTTTTTTTCAGGCCAAGATAATTACAAAAAAAAATTCACAAATACTCTCTTGATATCTGGTGTTGTGTTCAAGACGCCTCGGACCGGAAAGACGCGTTCACATGTTAAAAACGCGGCGTGTTTTTTTCACAACTTATTGTTTATGAAAAATGTACAAACGGCAGAGCAGAGTGACTTCAGACTCGAGAGGACGTGAGACATGACTCTTCAAACGTCACTGTGTGTGTGTGTGTGTGTGTGTGTGTGTGTGTGTGTGTGTGTGTGTGTGTGGACAAACAGCCCTTCCACCTGGCCGACAGCTTTTAAAGCGTCAGCAGGAGACAAACACAGCGGGTCAATGGAACGACTCGAGAGGAGCTGACATGTTAAATCTCACAGTCAAAACGCCACCAGGTCCACTTCACACCGTGTGTGTGTGTGTGTGTGTGTGTGTGTGTGTGTGTGTGTGTGTGTGTGTGTGTGTGTGTGTGTGTGTGTGTGTGTTTGACTGCGAGCCAGGAACAAAGTCACCTTTTGAGAATCCAACCCTGGTGTGTGTACACACACACACACACACACACATGGTGGTGTGTGTGTGTGTGTGTGTGTGTGTGTGTGTGTGTGTGTGTACAGCAGGCTGTTCATGTCGACACAGGTACACTCTCCCACTGTCAGGCTTCAGGTTTCACACTTTCTACAAGTCCTGACGAGCCGACAGGTTCTGTGAAGAGAGGAGGAGGATTCAGGGTCAGGGTTAAACGTGTGAGTTCATAAATAATAAATAATACGAGCGCTGCTTCTTTTTTAAAGAGCAGAGACTCTGAAGCCTATCAGGTATCAATAATATGGATCCGCCTCATCGTTTAACACTCAACAGCTCTGGTGTGTGTGTGTGTGTGTGTGTGTGTGTGTGTATTGATTACTTGATGAACTTTGGTGTTTCCCCAAATCAGTGAAATGACTCAGCAGACCCTCCTGTGACGATATGAAGCAGTAAAGTGTTAAAAGTTCTCCGGCAGACATCATGAAATATGTATTCAAACGTTAAACTCCAGTTGGTACAGTTGACGCTGCAGGAAGTAAATACACGGGGGGGGGGGGGAGGAGGAGGGAGGAGATGGCATGAATGCTCATCTCATCTCAGTCTATTTGCAGATTTGTGTAACGGATCAGGATGTCATGAGTCACCCACTCAACCCGCCCATTTATCCAACATATTCAGCCACACGCACACACGCACACACACACACACACACACACTCATCCACCCATCAAGCCGTTTATTCACCCCCACCCCCCCCACCCATTCATCCATCAATCTGTCTTTCTATGAAGGGCAGTCATTCAAAGGGGACGGCAGCCGGCCGTGCTGCGATGATTCAGTGTGTGTGTGTGTGTGTGTGTGTGTGTGTGTGTGTGTGTGTGTGTGGGCTGCGTTGACAAGACGAGGAATTTGGGTGTGACAAGGGGGGAGGGAGGGAGGAGAAGTAGTAACGGGACGTCTTGATTGATATGAAATGGGAGAAAGAGGGAGAGAAACGGGGGTTAACGGGAGAAAATGAGCACAGGGGGGGGGGGTGGGGGGGGGTGGGGGAGAGAGGGAGGGTGACAGCAGGAAGCTGGGGAAGAGAAGGACAGGTGAGGAGGAGAGACGGAGCGTCCTTCAAGTGTTCACTCTGACCTCAATCTGCAGACCTCAGAGGGGTCGGGGGGGGGGGGGGGGGGGGGGATTGTTTACATAGTTGCTGCTCAAAAGAGCGTTACAATTTAATAAAGCAATATTCTTCAGGTCGAATGGACGGCACACACACACACACACACACACACTCACACACACACACTCACACACACAGATCTCGCTGAGCGTTTAGAGCCGTTTATCCAAAGAGCTGAGAACGATCTGAGGTTTATTATTAGACGTCTTTATGAATGTAACGCTCTCACTGGAGGCACAACTCCAGAGTGAGACGTGAACAGCAGCCGGACGCCCTGCTGACTAAAACAAAGACGAGTTATGGTTTATTGATTTCTACATTCGTTTGTTAAAGGGTGTGTAAGTCCCGACTTACAGTGTGACGGTTATGGGATGGTGACAATATGTCCTTGTGTGATATCGTACTCATTTTTTGTGCGTAATACTACTAAAGCACAGCAACACGTGTCCGGTTATGTGTTAAACCTGCATTCTCTCTAGTGTCCCCAGGGGGCGACTCCTCTGGTTGTATAGAAGTCTAGTCTAAAATGACTCTACTTCTCTCTTGATTTATTCCCTCAGTAAACATTGTAAACATGAGATTATGGTCTCAATCTCTAGTTACAGTCTTCTTCAATACAGCATGATGTTCATTTAGTACATTATGGAACATTTAGAGTCAAACAGACCATAATATGTCGACGATGCTGGATGAGACCTGTTGGACCGTGTCCAGCTCAGAACAAAGAGAAGAAAAAACATCTTCATAACCCGCAGAAAGTGAGTTATGCGTTTGCGTCACACAGAAATAATGAAAGAGTGAGAAGAGGAAGAGGAAGAAGAGGAGGAGGAGGAGGAAGAAGAGGAGAGGAGGAGCAGCCCGAGGCGCTCCGCCATCATCTGCTCTGTGTTTAAGTCCGGAGACATCAGGTGGATCTGCTCCTCTTGAAGTTCACCTCGAACCAGCTGTTTGCAGCTCCGCTGGAATGTCGGAATTCTGTTTGAACATTCGGGACGAGGCTCAAACCCCCCATCCCCCCCCCCTCCTCCCCCCCTTAGCCCTTCTGTAAATAATTGAATTATTAAAATGCAAATCCATAAGAAACAAATCTTCATTTTCGAGTAAAGACTAAAGACGAGCCGACCGGCTCTGTTGTTCTCAGTTTGTTTGTTTAGGGGGGGAGGAGGGGGGAGGAGGGGGGGGGGAAGGGAGAGGCCTGGTGAACTCCTCCTTTGAAGTATGCTAATTCACCCGTAGCATCCTCCCCTCCGCCTCGTTGTCATTCTGAGGCGCTAGCGGTCCCCACTAGCATAGCCAATGCGTGCATTGTTTGCTCCGCGCTATCAGAAGGTTCAGGACTGCTCTTTAAAAGACCGTCACCCACTTACCAGGAGAGGGGGGGGGAGGGGGGGGGGGGAGAGAGGGAGTCATTAGGACAGAGGAGCCGAGACGAGCTATCGCGCGGCGCAGCGCTGTGTTTGGTGTGTGTTTGTGTGTGTTTGCCGCCTCCGGCCCCTGAAGACGAGGCGTGTGTTTGTAGAAAGGCTCACATGTGAGCAGTAATGCTTTGTGGGAGAAGCTTTACGTGATGCTGAGGAGCCTTTGTTAGAGCTCCAGGCCTGCAGGAGCGTCTCCCTCTGCTGCTGCAGATTAGCTCTGAACACCAGCACCTCCTCTGGGTCTCAGGTCCTCTGGGCCTCTGGGTCTCTGGTCCTCTGGTCCTCTGGGTCTCTGCTCCGGTCTCACTGGTGGACTCGTGTACATCCACAGGTCCGTCTGCTGGTGTAATACCTTTTCATCCAGGTCATCGTGAGGTTGTTTTGTGAGCGAAGAGTCTTCGGTATCGGAACCAGAAGCTGTAAAAAAAAAAAAGCTTGTCTCCATCATAAATGATGCAAAAGTTATTTAAAGTTTTGTCGAGACCTGTTTAGCGTAGCATGGATGCTAAGCTAAACAATTACGGATCCATTTGTGACCAAGGTCCACTAAGCAGGACATTTTAAACGATGTATCTGCACCAAGCGTAATATGGAGCTAGCTGTAATGCTAACACGCTAAAGGGGAGATGGAGGGCTAAACATCAGCGTGTTGATGTTGTGAGCATGTTGTCCTCAGATGTCCTCAGATATTCAGACTCTTTCCATCACTGACGCACCCTCCTCCTCCTCCTCCTCCTCCTCCTCCTCCTCCTCGTCACTCCCTCTTGTTTTTCCATTCACTCTCATGTTATCAGTTTCTTCTGTTTGTGGCTGCTTTTAGTTCTTTTAAGATTACACGTGTTTAAATGTCTCCTTGAAACAAGCTTCTGCTGCTCACACACACACACACACACAGTGCACACGGATCACCTTGTGAGTCTGCAAATAGAAATCACGTTTTAATTTAACGGTTAGCATCAAAGAGACTGATTTTAACACTTACACATACATATACACACACACGTATATACAGTATGTAATGCTTCTTCTCTGCCAGACTCCCGTTTGCAGTGGAATTCTCTCTCATATATAATATGATAATAACAGACATTTAATATCACAACCGTCATTCAT